>NC_059349.1:38683743-38983743 GCF_019703515.2 Myxocyprinus asiaticus
GGGGGGGGGGGTTGTGGGGTTTAATTGTTGTGTGTGTGTATATATATATATATATATGTGTGTGTGTGTGTGTGTGTGTGTGTGTGTATTTATATGTATATATTTACTTATGTGTGACCACAGGATTGTTTTTTGGGGAAGGCGGGGTTGGGATTGGGGTTGGGGGGGGGGGGATTTTGTGGGGTTTAATTGTTGTGTGTGTGTGTGTGTGTATATATATATATATATATATATATATATATATATATATATATATATATATATGTGTGTGTGTGTGTGTGTGTGTGTGTGTGTGTGTGTGTGTTTGGTTATTATAAGATTTAATAAAAAATGTTATTACAAAAGAGATTCTAATGATTCATCAGATACATACATAAAATTATTAAAAGGTTGCAAAAGAAATACTGAAACATTATTTACTGAAATAATACAATTGTTATTCAAGAAATCATCCTGATTAATTCAGTGGCCACAAAAAGGTTCGAAAATGTATGCATTTCAATGCATGAAAAAAGAATATATACATACAGGTGCATCTCAATAAATTAGAATGTCGTGGAAAAGTTCATTTATTTCAGTAATTCAACTCAAATTGTGAAACTCGTGTATTAAATAAATTCAGTGCACACAGACTGAAGTAGTTTAAGTCTATGGTTCTTTTAATTGTGATGATTTTGGCTCACATTTAACAAAAACCCACCAATTCACTATCTCAAAAAATTAGAATATGGTGACATGCCAATCAGCTAATCAACTCAAAACACCTGCAAAGTTTTCCTGAGCCTTCAAAATGGTCTCTCAGGTTGGTTCACTAGGCTACACAATCATGGGGAAGACTGCTGATCTGACAGTTGTCCAGAAGACAATCATTGACACCCTTCACAAGGAGGGTAAGCCACAAACATTAATTGCCAGAGAAGCTGGCTGTTCACAGAGTGCTGTATCCAAGCATGTTAACAGAAAGTTGAGTGGAAGGAAAAAGTGTGGAAGTAAAAGATGCACAACCAACTGAGAGAACCGCAGCCTTATGATTGTCAAGCAAAATCGATTCAAGAATTTGGGTGAACTTCACAAGGAATGGACTGAGGCTGGGGTCAAGGCATCAAGAGCCACCACACACAGACGTGTCAAGGAATTTGGCTACAGTTGTCGTATTCCTCTTGTTAAGCCACTCCTGAACCACAGACAACGTCAGAGGCGTCTTACCTGGGCTAAGGAGAAGAAGAACTGGACTGTTGCCCAGTGGTCCAAAGTCCTCTTTTCAGATGAGAGCAAGTTTTGTATTTCATTTGGAAACCAAGGTCCTAGAGTCTGGAGGAAGGGTGGAGAAGCTCATAGCCCAAGTTGCTTGAAGTCCAGTGTTAAGTTTCCACAGTCTGTGATGATTTGGGGTGCAATGTCATCTGCTGGTGTTGGTCCATTGTGTTTTTTGAAAACCAAAGTCACTGCACCCGTTTACCAAGAAATTTTGGAACACTTCATGCTTCCTTCTGCTGACCAGCTTTTTAAAGATGCTGATTTCATTTTCCAGCAGGATTTGTCACCTGCCCACACTGCCAAAAGCACCAAAAGTTGGTTAAATGACCATGGTGTTGGTGTGCTTGACTGGCCAGCAAACTCGCCAGACCTGAACCCCATAGAGAATTAATGGGGTATTGTCAAGAGGAAAATGAGAAACAAGAGACCAAACAATGCAGATGAGCTGAAGGCCACTGTCAAAGAAACCTGGGCTTCCATACCACCTCAGCAGTGCCACAAACTGATCACCTCCATGCCACGCCGAATTGAGGCAGTAATTAAAGCAAAAGGAGCCCCTACCAAGTATTGAGTACATATACAGTAAATGAACATACTTTCCAGAAGGCCAACAATTCACTAAAAATGTTTTTTTTATTGGTCTTATGATGTATTCTAATTTGTTGAGATAGTGAATTGGTGGGTTTTTGTTAACTGTGAGCCAAAATCATCACAATTAAAAGAACCAAAGACTTAAACTACTTCAGTCTGTGTGCATTGAATTTATTTAATACACGAGTTTCACAATTTGAGTTGAATTACTGAAATAAATGAACTTTTCCACGACATTCTAATTTATTGAGATGCACCTGTATATATATATATATATATATATATATTTTTTTTTTTTTCATTTCTTAACTTTTGAAAATACTTTTTACAGGACAAACTTCCCTTTTTTTTTAACGGGACATGTTCCACTCAGGGTTGTTATAGTTTTTATTAACAATTTTTATTGATTCCATTCAACAAATTAAATAAACATCACAGAAAATGCAGAATCAAATTATGTACAATTAAAAACTTCCCTCAGAACACCCCCACTCGACACAAACACACCCCAGTGGTCATAAATATTTAAAAAAAAAAAAAAAAACACGCACACACAAAAAATAAATAAATAAAAAGCATATTTGAAAAAAACAATCAAATTGCACACACATATTTAAAACTAGAGATCCCTCTACACTACCCCTCCCCGAAAGCCTTCCAAAAAGGCCAAATATCTGCCCCATGTCCTATCAAATAACCCCAGATTTTCCATCCTTCTATACATCCCTTCCTCAAAGGCCGCCACCCTCCCCATCTCCGAGCACCACTCATGAAATGAGGGCGCTCCAACTGACCTCCAACCCCTTAAAATAACCTGTCTGGCGATCATGACGCTCGTTAGGACCCAACTCTTTATGTGCCGATTCTCAACATCGATGACCACCCCATCGCCCAAAATACAGAGTCTGGGGCTTAGTGAAGTGGAGTGCGTGCCACTCCCAAAAACAGTGCAGAGTAGGTGGTGCAGCTGTAAATACTTATAAAACTGATATCTGGGAATGCCCAAAATGTTGAACCAAATTTTCAAAAGGTCTCAATACTCCACTCTCATATAGGTCACCAAGTGTATTAACCCCCCTCACAATCCAATCTGACCAACAAAAAGGGGACTTATTAATACATAGTTTAGGGTTCAGCCATATGCTCGAGGCTACGTTTAAATAAATATCAGAATTAAACACTTTTTTGTCCATATCGAGTGCAAATGCAAAATAACGGGGTGCGACTTAAACTCTCCGGCTAGTTTAATCGAAAGGCTTTGCAGTGGCGAGATAGGGGCAAGAACTTCCTTTTCAATACAAAACCAGGGAGCTCTCTCAGGTGGAAGCGACCAATGAGCCAAATGTCTAAGACTGAATGCATAATAATAAAACAAAATCTTGGGTAGGCCTAACCCACCTTTGTCAATCGGCCTATGTAACTTATTGAAATTTAACCTGGGACGCTTACCATTCCAAATGAAGGACTTCGCTATGCTATCAAATTGCTTGAAATAAGAGAGGGGGACATCTACAGGGAGAGACTGTAGCAGGTAGTTGAATTTTGGAATACAAATCATTTTAATAATATTAACCTTCCCAATCATCGATAAGTGTAATGAAGCCCACCTGTCCACATCATTCAAAAACCTTTTTATTAAGGGATCAAAATTAACTCTGACTAAATCAGACAAATAAAATTCTCAAATACTTAATTCCCTGTTTGTGCCACTGGATGGCACCCGGCTGGAAGGCCATTACTGGACAGTACGCTGTCAAAGCCAAAGCTTCGGATTTAGACCAATTGACTTTGTATCCTGAGAACTTGGAAAAGAAGTTAATAATTCTGTGGAGGCAAGGCATAGATCTAGTAGAGTCGGAGTTGAATAATAAAATATAATCTGTGTAAAGCCGAAGTTTATGCACCACACCTCCAGCAATCACCCCTGGAAAATCATCCTCCTTTCTTATCACAGCTGCTAATGGTTCCAGGGTAAGACAGAACAATAATGGGGAAAGAGGAAAACCCTGCTGGGTGCCCCTATCCAGAGTAAAATAATCTGAAATTAACCTGTTTGTTTGTACCGCTGCTACAGGGTGTCTATAAAGTAACTTAATCCAACCAATAAATGTATTCTCAAACTCATACATTTCCAAATCCATTCTACCATATCAAACGCCTTTTCGGCGTCAAGTGAGATGGCAGCAACCGGAGATTGATCATTCGCTACTGACCACATGATATTGATGAGACGCCTAATATTATCAGAAGAGCTACGGCCTCAAATAAACCCCATCTGATCTATATGTATAAGTGATGTCATAAATTTACTTAATCGATTAGCCAGAATTTTGGACAAAATTTTTACATCTAACTGGATCAGGAATATTGGGCGGTAACTTTTACACTCGCTTGGATCTTTGTCCTTTTTAAGAATCAGACTGATCCGGGCTTGCGTCATGGTTGGAGGAAGCTTTCCATTCTTTAATGATTCCATATAAACTTCTAACAAAATTGGAGCCAGTTCTGTAGCATAAGATTTGAAAAACTCAGCCATCAGGCCCCGGAGCCTTGCCTGTAGGCAAGGCCTTAATTACCTCATCAAGCTCCTCCAAGGTTATCTCGGAATCAAGAGAATTTTTTTGCTCAGTCGTCAGTTTAGGGAGATCTAATGGTTCCACAAAGTTCCTACTATCTTCATCAGTAGACGAAGATGTGGAAATTTAGAGATCAAAGTAGAATTCTTTAAAAGCATTATTAATATCAATGGCTAAGGTAAATATTTCACCACCAGCAGATTTCACTGAGGGAATGGTAGGATAAGACTCTCTCTGTTTTATATACAGTATCTAGCCAAAAGTTTTCCAGCTTTGTCCCCCAACTCAAAGTATGACTGTCTTGCCCTGAATAACCAAAACTCCACTTTCCGTGACAAAATAGTATTATATCTATATTTCAATCGGGTCAATTCTCTGAGGCCATCAGATGACATATGGCGCTTCAGCTCTGCCTCGGCACTTTTAATATTTCCTTCCAACTCCACAAGTTCTTGTGCTTTGGATTTTTTGGTGAATGAGGCATACTGTATGATCCAACCCCTAAGAACCGCCTTAAGTGCCTCCCAAGTCATGCCCACAAAGGATACTGAGGACCAGTTGGTCTCCATATAAACATCCAAATAAAAGTCTTTAACATTTGTTGGAAATCAGGATTTTGCAAAAGGGACACATTAAGGCACTAACTATGTGATTTATTTTTCTCTGTATATGGCAACACCTCTAAACTCACCAGGGCATGATCTGAGACAAAGATATTTCCAATTGAGCAATCAACAATTTGGATTTGGATATAAAAAAAAATAAATAAAAAAAAATCTATTCTAGAATAAATCTTATGGACTGATGAAAAAAATGTATAGTCCCTACCAGATGGGTTAAAAAGTCTCCAAATATCCGTAAGACCAAGATTTTTACACATCCTGTGAAGCGTCAATGTTGCTCTAGGGGGGTTACACACTTTTGCTTCACTGTGATCAAGGACTGAGTCCATCTAAAGATTAAAGTCTCCTCCCAATATTATATCATGAGGGTGCCAGCGGTTTGCAGCATCCCTTCAAGATCTATAAAAAAGCCCTGATCATCAGCGTTAGGTGCGTAAATATTAGCCAAAATCAACCTTTGCCCTTGAATTTCAGCTAAAACAATAATGACTCTCCCTAATTTATCTTTAGTCTGTTTGAGACATTTGAATTGTAGATGTTTATTAATCAATATAATGACTCCCTTGCTCTTACTTGAGCCAGCACTAAAATAAACATGTCCACCCCATATCTTCCCAAATTTTTCAGCTTCCTGCAGGGAGAGATGTGTTTCTTGAAGAAACACTATATCATATTTCTTACGTTTAAGAAAAGTAATAACCTTCCCTCTTTTTATGGGGTGCCCCAACCCATTTACATTCCATGTGGAGAGAGATAGTACACTCATATTAACATTTGACATTTTGATATAGCAGAAAAAATAAATTGTGTGTCAAAAACAAAATTATACAGACCACATTCCCCATTAGTGAAACAATCAACCCCCGATCTTCCCCTGAACAAAACAAACAGAAAAAAGAAAAACGTGCGCATTAACCCCACGCACGAAAGTGCCAACCGGCGACAATCCCTCTAAACTCAAAAGGTCCATGAACACCCACGAGCCCCCACGACAACTTTGCCATTGTATTGCTCAATTTTGCCTCACAAATTTGTGAGGCAAAATTACATAACATAAAATACTTTGTAAAATAAACCCAAGCCAATAGGAAGAATGAACACAAAGAACATGTAGATTCATTCACAGAACTGTCTCAAAGGTGTGATCTTCCACAAAACAAATTCCAGCTGATCTAAAACCATTCAGATTCCTCGGACAGACAAACGAATGTTCAGTGAGCCGGCTGTTATGAGTTCAACGGATGACGTAAACATTCCAATGTCCCATAAAAATACTCAACAAAACAAACTCCAGCCAGCAGGAGGAATAAGCACAAAGAACGAACGGATTAATCCACAGCTGTTCCAAAGGAGTGTTATTCAATAGGACAAGCTCCAGCCGCTAGGCTGAATCAATACAAAAAGAAACAAAACCGGCATCCCGGTTCTCCGGATGGTCGAGTCAGTTCACTCAGAGGCCGCATAAAAGTATATACCATGACGTACACAATCCGTCAACTTTATAAAAGACATCCTTTGTGTGAGCATGTAGATATTTTGCGGTCATCCGTAGTGTCCACTCTCAAACTGGCTGGGAACTTCAATGCAAAGTAATCTTTCATCAATGCAAAAGTTTCTTTAAGGAAAAGTGTTATTCACAAAACAAGCTCCAGCCGCTCGGCGGAGCCAATGCAAAAAGAAAAAAGAAACCAAAATGACGCCCAGCTTCCTCAAAAGCCAGAGTAAGTACAGCGAGTTGACCCACTCACATGAGAAACACCCAATGGTTTACTCACCCATTGATTCAATAAAAGACATTGCCTGATTAGGACATGTAAATACTTTGTGACCGTCCTTTGTTTCTATTCTCAGTTTGGCCGGAAACATCAGAGCAAAAGTGATCTTTCGCTGATGTAAGAGTTTCTTACATTCCTTGAACCGATCGTGTTTCTCTCGTCGAACTCGCAAAGTCCGGGAACAAGAAAATATTATGGTTCTTCCAAGAAAGCTTCCCTTTGCTCCTCGCCTGGCGCAACACAAGATCTTTATCGGATGATCTCAGAAATCTGGCCAGAATCGATCGGGGCCTGTCTCCCTCAGCAAATCTGTGAGCTGGGACTCTGTGAGCTCGCTCGATTTCCAGTTTGTGGCCTGTTATGTCGAGCAGACTCAGGAAAAGCTCGTCTATGAATTTCACCATATCTCTGCCCTGCTCATGCTCAGGAATTCCAACAATTCGAACGTTATTCCTGCGGCTTCTATTCTCAAGATCTTCAAGCTTTTCAAAGAAATGTTCCAAATCAACTTTGGTCGCGGGCTAATTAGCGGTTAATTCCCTCTCCGAAGACTCCAGACAATCGATTAGTCTCTCAACATCAGTCACTCTTGTAACTATCTCAGAGAATTTTATTTCCATCACCGTAATTGATCGACGTATTACAGCGAGATCCTCCAAATCAGCAAGAACCTTCGTCAACATCACCGACATGTTGGACAACAGATGCTGGATCACCTCTCCCGCCGCAGCATCCAAATCGAGTCCCCGGTCTGTAGGCCTGTTGGGGCTTTCATCCTGAACATGTAAGTGTCTTTTAATGTCTCCAGAGCCCGAGGATTTTGACTTCTTTGCCATGTTTTGCCTCAAAGAGCAAATGTGTAACTGGGTGTATCAAATTTCACCAGATTATAACATGAAAATAATAAAAAATTTAGCAATGTGCGCAGAGCTCGTCGCTCACACATCTGCTTCTTGCATGGTGTCACGTGACCCCCCAAATCATTATTATAGTTTTTAATCTTTAATTTTTAATTTCATTTTTATTTTTATTTTATTTTCAATTGGTCATTCCAATTTAGGTTAGTTTTAGTTTAGGTTGTTTTTATTTTAGTTTAAGTTTTAGTATTTTATGACTGCCACTGTTAAAGCGTTGATGATTACAGAAATAATTTAAATACGCTTTGTTACATTTTTCAGGCAGTCTTGTGTTAGTGCTATCTAGCAGCATTTTCATACCTAATGAAGGCAGATTGTAATTTGTATTTTATTTTAGTTAGTTTTGGAGATATTAAAAAGTATTTTAGTTTAGTTTCTGTTTTTTCTAACCATGTTAGTGGTAAGTTTTTATTTCAGTTAATTAGTTTTTAGTTATTAGTAATTAACGAAAATAACACCGGTTCCACTAATGTTTGAAAATCAGTCCAAATAACTGAGCACAAATAATTTTGAACAGTACATCTGTTGTTTTTTTTATTTTGACACCTAACAATCATCCTTTTGTGAAATGTTTTGCTTGAAAAGTGATGTAATAATGAAAATAAATGCCACTTAGTTTGATATTTTGATATCTAATGCAATGACATTCATTTTGAAGTGTGGCTGTGGGGTCCAAACACTTTTTGGAGCCCCTCTATTTGATATAAATAGATCTTGCGTACCAGAAAGCGTTAGGAGGATGATTGTGCCTGTAAACCAATGACAGGAGCTCTCAGTGTATATACTGTATATGAGGAGGTATAATCTTCACGAGATTACACTATACTTACATGGGATCATCAACACTTTGCTGACCACTCAGTACATCCTATTGATAATCTCGGATTACTTTTCAAGGAGAGTAATGCATTTGCTGGTAAGAAACAATCCAGATGGAGATATGGTTTTGTGTCTTCAACCTGAACTGAATGATAAAACCAATTCTTGTTTAACATCCAACAAGGATTGGTGGACACATGGTGTGTGCTGCTTGCCACCAGAGTTGCCTGATCTGATTTAAAACCATAATTTCCTCTAAAAATTACTCTCTCCGTTTTGTAAACATTTATATTAGGTACAAATAAGTATGAACAAAAAGGAAATTGTGAGAGTAAATTGCTAAAGCTGACTAATTCCCTATTTACAATATATGATGTAAGGTCTCCATGACAACATAATAGTGTTTTTACATTTCAAGACCGCGTATTGTGTTCCTTCCTGGGGATTGGTGGATTGGTTAAATGATGTGCATAAAAGTTCAGTGAAAATTACGTGAAAAAAACGACACTTTTGGAAGTGGTCTAAAAATGAACATAAAATAGGACAGGATGTTGTTTGTCTGGTCAGTTATTATTGTGCAGATATAAAAGCACAGGATATGTGTTATTAATTGCTTTATTAAATGTGTTCTATTCCTGCTGTTTTGGACTATAAGTAAAGCATGAATTACTATCAAAATTGCATGACTTTAATGAGAATTAATCTTCCCTATTTTTAAACAAATGTCTTTTTATTAATTAAAATTTTGTTGTGAACTTCTCACGCCTGACTTCAGAGCTCTCTAAGAGCAAAACTGTCGGGCCAAGCCTCTCAGACCTTCTCACTTAATGCATGTTTTTACTATAGAGCGTAACTGCTCCTAACAGGCTCAGTTGAGAGCTAAATCAAGATCATATCCAGTACATGCAATATGCAAATGTTTTGGATCGACTTTTTTGTTAGGAATTACTTGGCCAGAAATAAGCCTTTTTCTGTATGAATTGTGATTAGTTATAGGGGGGCTATCACAAGGGCTATATTCATATTTTGTCTACCATTGTATATCTATGTCTTAAATTAGGACATGTTTTGTGCAATCTATCCTAACAAAAATTACAGTATGTTTGTAGGTTCAACTATATTATAGAAAAAATATTTTCATAGGTTCAGTATTATGCAAGGTTAAAACTATATTATGAAGGTATTTAGAAATTTAACAGAAAGGTTGAAATGTGTTCTCAGGACAACGGTATTTTTCATGTCCGATTGGGTCAATTCGTCGCATGTTTTTTTGTGTGTTGTAATTTTATGCATTTCATAAAACAATGGTTGGGTGATTATCACAAAACCTGTCAAGAAAATGTCCTGGGTCTAATTTTGCTTCAAAATAGTCATACAAATAAATAAACAAAAAATAGCATTTTGCAAAAAGAAAATTAAGCCTATTTTAAGGGCCATTAATATTTTTTACATTGTGACATTATTTTCATGACAGTTGCGCACATTTTACACCCCAGTTCTCATTACTGCAATATGATATATTTATACATCATAACAGTACTCCCTTGGTACTGCCTTTCTTTTTTGCAAATTCTATATATATATATATATATATATATATATATATATATATATATATATATATATATATATATATATATATATATATATATATATATATATATATATATATATATATATATATAAAACATTGTTCTACAGCATTAATTTAAATAATTATTGAAAAGCCATTAAATATCCTAAATGTATGTTAAAGATATTTCAGTATTTCAAACAAAGATATTCTTCTCAAATCAGTGTAAAAAACAGTTAGTTTAATCCGACAACATGCCCAGCATATGGGAAAATAGGGATATGGAAGTTTTTAATGACTTATGGAATGCTTTGCTTAAATTCAGTTCAGATAATATTCCACCCTTCACCTATTACCAAACATTCTAAACTCAGTGCTCATTGCTAATTATTGTGGTGACGTCTTACAATATTTCTGCTCTCTTCATTATTCAAATAGAGCTATGAAACCTTAGCATCTCATGAGGAAATGAGACCAGCTATAGAGCAATAAAAAGGACAAAACATAAATATCAGAAGGACCCATTACAGCAAAAATATTTGCTGTTCTGAAATAGCCAACTCATAAAATATGTACGAATTTTCATGAGACTGGGTTGGAAGTTTACTCATTCAGGCTAATTTAATCATTTAATTGTTTATTTAGTAACTGATAAAATGAATTTAAACAGGTTGAGACCCAGTTCAAACCACTGCAAGCATGTATCCTACAGAGGTTTTGAAACATTTTAATGCCAAGGACCCCAAATATGATCATTCCCTTCCAAGGGACCCTCTTTCTAAAATATAAAGGCCCATTTATATTTATTTAATATCCCAGCCCTAAAAATAAAAATGTTTTAAAAAATTTGAAAGCCCCTGTCCTAACATATCATGCTAGTGAACATTGTGTCTGGTATAGAAGTAGCCTATGTTGTGTAGCCTGCACTGCAGATGGAAACCCAAACATGACCTGACAGCACAATCCCAGGAGCTCTGACATCTTTGTCATGCAGAGTACAAACCTACTGTTAGCAAAGGGAAAAGGCAGAAATCTACATATCTGCTCAAAGAACAGGAAAGGAGACAGAACAGGAGGAGATGAAGCTCTCACATTGGATGCCTGGATGTCAGGAAGTCGATGAATTTCAAAAGAGATTCACCCAAAGGTTCCTCCATGTATCACTATCAGTAATGTAAATATATATGGTGGAGCCAATGCTGATTGAACTTTTATCAGACAGCTTTCTATGTTTACATGTTCCCTTTAGTGCGATTGTGGATGACAGTTGTCTTCTTAAGAAAACAGAATGTATCCTGTTTCTGACCCTGTAGGACTCTAAAAGACTAATAGGATTACATGTGCTGAGTCTGGTTTGAAAAACACAGCCCTTAGCCACTAAATCTCAACACTTACACAACATGTAATTTTTTTCTCTCTCATTTTTGTAGTGTGCTTTCCATTTCTGTTATTTATCACCCTTTGAATGTAGAAACAATTAATTTAATTGCTATAATTTCACTGAAATATTGAGATGAATATATCTTATAAGTCAGACAAAGAAACCAATGCACTAATTTTTTTCTTGTGACCATATAGTATCAATTAAAATAGAATTTAAGACCAATCTCACAACAAAACAAAAGGCAATGTTCACATCACAAATGGCATACTCTTAAAAATTATGTAAAACTATGACAAAACTTTAACTTTTGTCCAGTGAAATGAATCATTCCTTGTTCATATTACTTTAAAAATTAATGTAAACAAGTGAACTTAATTTAACTGAGTTGCTTCAATATAAAAAAATGTGTCTTGTCAGCTTAATACCATTTGTGTTGGGAGAGAATGAATATTTTTTTTTATTTGGTTAACTAAAACTGGGCAGGGAATTCCTAAAGCATGCTTTTTTCACAAGATCGATAGGGGGAGTTAATGTTAAAATTATGTGTTATTTAATGTGTTTTACTGCAACTGCGCACAAGTACTCGGCCATCCACGTGATGTAAAAGAAAATGAGACTCAACAGACCAGGCAACCTTCTTCCACTGCTCCAAGGTCCTGTTTCGACGACTGCATGCCCATTGTAGGTGCTTTTGACGGTGGGCGGGGGCCATCATGGCACTCTGACTGGTCTGCAGCTATGCAGCCCCATAATCAGCAGGGTGCTATGCAGTTTTCTAAAATATTCCTCCCATAACCATCATTAAACTTTGGTTCTTCTGTCGGTTCAGACCAGAGGGGATAGTCTTCGTTGACCTCACGCATAGATGAGCCTTTGGTGCCCAACACCCTGTCGCAGGTTTGTAGTTTGTCCCTCCTCTGACCACGTCGGTAGGTACTCACCACTGCTGACCGGGAGCACCCCACAAGCCTTGCCGTTTCAGAGATGCATGTTTCAGTCATCTGGCCATAACAATTTGGCCCATGTCAAAGTTGATCAGGTCTTTACTCCTGCCCATTTCTCCTGCATTCAACACGCTGAATATGAGAACTGATTTTTCGCTTACCTTCTAATCTACCCAGACTTTGACATGTGGCCTTGTTAGGAGATGATCAAAGTTATTTAATATGATTAACGTCACCTGTGAGTGGTCACAATGATTTGGCTCATCGGTGTGTACTCACACATGCACTCACACACATACATTATATATATATATATATATATATATATATATATATATATATATATATATATATATATATATATATATATATATTTATATTTATATATATATAAAAAAGAGATTCAGTTTTGGGTTTACCCATTTCAGTTAGGTTCCTTCTACATTAAGTATTTGAACTGATTAATGAAAACTCATTTCAGACATGTGGAACCACTGTCTACGATTGAATCAAGCTCAGCCAAAGAGTTGTGTGTGTGTGTGTGTGTAAATATCAATCTATATCACAAATAGGCCTATAAATCTACTAGCAAAAAATGAAACTAGGCAACTAGATTTCTGGACATTTGTTTTTAGGCTATTTCTTTAGGAAAAATACAAATGTATTCAAAACAATATGTTTTGAGTGTAAACCTGCTGACAAGATGAACAAAAACTAATTTATAGTTCTAAATGCTAAATAAAAAGTGCAAAAGGGTCTACTTGATGACGTTTGGCATATGCTTTACTGCTTGATACATCTGACTGTTTTTCAAACTGTTTGTGCTTCTCGCTTTAAATGTATGATTTCACCTCATTTATTCTCGTTTTTTAAAGCGTTTCAGACATATTTCAGTATGTGGTTTCATACAACAAATAAAAAGCATTACAACATATATTTTAAATACGTAAAGATGAGAAAGAAACCATGGTAGCAGTTAATTTTTTTATGTTAAAACAACATTTTCTAGACCGTATATTGTATGCCATACTGGCTGATAAATTACCAAAATCACCATCAGTATTAGGCAAGAACAAACAAAATAATGTGATTATTGGGTGAGAAGGATAACAAAGAGGTATAGAAATATACACATAAATAATATTTTGTAATTATTATGCTGCTATTAAGTCATCCCAAACACGTTACATAATGTTGAATATATTCATTTATACTCAAATAAATATATGCTTCACTTACTTTTCACTATCTGATTATAATAAATAACTTATGTTGAAAAGCTTTACTTGACGTCATCATGGTGAAAATACACAGATCGCTTGGGTAGGCAAGGCGGGGTGTGGCTCCTGATCGTGATGAACTCTGGGATACACCAGAAAGACCGCTCCGAAGTGGTATTCGTGCTAGTGTGGGTTAAGTGCACTGAGCTTTGGCATGGTTTAGACATGGGACAGTCTTGAACACTTACTTCCTGTCGCGTGCACGCACACTCAAGTGGCCAAGACCACAAGTGTGGGTATTGGGACAGACCCATAGTCTTTTAGGGCGTACTCACACTAGGCCCGTTTGCCTTGTACCATGCCCAAGCACCCCACTCCCCCGCTGGCCTGCACTCACATTGCACTTAACATTCTGGGTCTGAGCATGCTTACATTATTATGATCTGACTTTTTGTTTTGAAGAAAACAGGAAGAAGAGCGCTCTTGCAGAGCACATTGGAGTCCATCATTGTAACATTACTTACTTTGTGGCTTATTTTGAGTCGTTTGAGGTGCGGTGACACATGGACCTCTCACATGCCTAATTGTCGACAGCATTGTACCACTGGAATTTATCCTTTTCGTCCGACGAGCTGCCAGATTTATGGAGTGCATTCCGTACCTTCAGATACTAAATCCGCAGTTTTTTCAGCATATCATGTCATTGCTCAATGGTTCTTTGGTATCCATGAGTACAAAGATAGTCGTGAATTTTACCAGATATCTCGTAGTTCTTGTGTGTTCTTGTGTGTTGTATCCAGTTGTTCCTGTATACTCTCGTCTGCCCAAATTTCCAGTAAACACTGTACTTATGCCATAGACCAAAGTGATCCCATTGCCCAGTCGCATCACTGACGTCACGTTTCGAGTTCCGTGTTCAGTCACAGTTAGCGATCACACTAGATGCGTACCGTGCCTGAGCCAACTGAACCATGCCCAAGCCCACCTCTTCAAGCGGGCCAAGGCACAGTTCAGTGTATCATCCCATCCGGCCTTGAATAGTAGCGTAACCAAACATCCATCCATCGATCAAGTTTTTCTAAATAAATTTAGCCAAGTTGGATGCACTTGGGAGTAAACATCAGCCGTTTAATCGTTTCTTTGGAATAACTCAGCACATCACCATGTGTTATCTAACATTTTAGTGTGTAATAGTATCTGAGCAAGGCGATTATCAGCGCAAAGTTTTCCCAGTTCACGAGGAGCTGCGAGTGCTGTGCAGCTCACTCCCAGAGGATGAAAGTGCGAAGAGACAGCGTTTAAGTGCTTTAATGTCGTTGTTTTCACTATTGCAGCATGCTCATCTCTCGTTTGTGAATATGATACAGCTGTTGTTGGAGAGGCTAATGGACTATTAGGTTCTGACTCTACTTCTACCAGCAGTAAACACCCCTGTGTGTCGGTCAGGACACAAATAATTAGGAGACGGGAGCTTTCTTTCCAAAGTGTATTAAAATCACAGAAGTTTCACAGTCTGAAAAACAACATTCAGAAATGTTACATTCAAATAAAGTATAAATAGGTACATATTTTGATAACTGTCAATGTTCAATCCAAAATACAAGCGTATTTCACATTTAAATAACAGGCAAAAAACTCAATTTACAAACAGAATTTGCCATTAAAGGTCGACAGGATTATTGGTTCTACCAAGGAATGACTCGAATATTGATGTGTTATTGTCAATAAACCCAAATCAATGTACAAACAAACTATTAGTACAAATAAACCTCATCCAACGGAATAATAATACAGATTAACTCTTCTGTAGTATCACTGTTACAGGTTACAGGACGATTACAAAGTAAACTGTAATATTTAATGCAGTATCCATCACAGATTGAGCGATAAAACTAAATTCCCAATGAATAATTACAGATCAAGCGATCACACATGAATCTCGGCATGTCCGGACATGCCCGAGAAAGTGCATAAAGTTAACTAATACACTTCCAGTATGGTTAATACATAAAGAAACCAAATGACACTTACTTTATGGTCACGTATTAACAATCTGAATCACCAAATCACCCACGAACTTCCAAATAACAGGCAGAAAAAACCACTGCAGTTCTCTCCATCAACACAATGGCTCAACCAAAAGTGAACTAACACGATGATGCCTCCTACAGGAAAGGTAAGGAATTGCAACCTCCACTAACTCTTATCATAATAAAAGTCCTGCAGTAAAAGTCTCTTATTTGGGGAGCCTTTTATACAGCCGCCCCTAAAGCTGCTAATCAGCTTTGCTCTTACTAAAAAGGCGACTTAATTCAGTTTGGGCTTGTAGGACTATTTCCATTATCTGGCAAAGCTGGTAGGATAACCAGCCGTGCTACTGGTCGAGTGTAGATTTGCCCTTTAATATCTACATCAGCAGATCTGACATGTCCATCTGGACTGCGGTGGGTCTTGATAACATGTCCAATAGGCCATAGGGCTCTAGGCATTTGTGGATCTACAACCATGACAACCATTTTCTCTGCTAAGTCAGGGGGGGAAGCTTGCCACTTTTGCCGCGTCTGGAAGTCCGAGAGGTAGTTTCGGATATACCTGGACAAGAAGTTATCAGCCAAGACTTGTGAATGCCTCCAGCATCGGCGACTCAAAAAGGAACCATCTGGCCACCCCATGAGCAAACTATTTGGTGTCACTGGATCACTGTCTCTAACATCAGATGACACATACCCTAAAGGTTTAGAGTTCAGAATGGCCTCCACCTCCAAAAGTACTGTCAAGAGGACCTCTTCTGGAACTGACTGGACTCCCAAGACAGTATAGAGTGCAGACTTTACAGATCCTCCGAAGTGTGGGACTGATGGGAGGTTAAAGTGAAAGTGGATTCTTTGATGAGCAAGCTGTTTGTGTAAATCAGGAGCCATCTCTGCAAAAGCTTCACACAGTTCTCTCTTGCCTCCTCTGAAGTTTGTTCCTTGGTCTGACCACAGCTCTGCAGGAGTACCTCATCGTGTGATAAATCTCCTCAGAGCCATTAGGAAAGAATCAGCATTCATGCTACTGAGGAGGTCCAGGTGCACTGCTCTGGTCATTAAGCACTTAAAGATTATTCCCCAACGCTTTTCTGTGCATCTCCCAATCTTAATCCACACTGGCCCAAAGCAGTCTACTCCACATGCATGAAAGGCAGGTTTGTAGAGGGCTGAGGGTAGGTCTGACATCTTAGGGATGGTTGGCCATGCCCTCCAACGTTGGCACTCTGGTCATGTATGCTGGTACCAACAAATGGCTTCACAGCCACGGAGGATCCAATAATAGCGCCGCATTTCTGCAAACACTCGCTCAGGTCCTGAATAATGCAACTTATTATCATAATGCTGAATCATCAGCCATGTGACAGGATGAGAAGCATCCATGACAATGGGGTGTACAGCTGATTCTTCAATGTCCTCAGCTCTCCTTAGTCAACCTCCAACTCTGATTAAATCACTGGATTAATTTATTTCAGGGGCTAAAGTCAGAAGGCGACTTCCTGAAGACACTGATTTCCCAGATACTAAGCGTTGATAGTCATCGGAAAAGGACTCCTGCTGAGCCCACTTAAGAATAAGGGTCTCCGCCTTGCGATAATCATTGGCGTGAGGATAGGAACTAGAGGTAGGGTTTACTTGGATTTCTTGAGCAGTTGCATTAAGGAGTTCCTGCCAGGTACGTTAATTCCAAAAATCAGGGTTGTTGGATTGAGAGGACACTATGGCAGCTCCGCAGAAAGTAGACTTCCGTAATTCAGTGCAGTCATCTGTCAGGTTGGATTATGACATCACAGGCCAGGTAGCTAGATCTTGAAGTAGGAAGGTAGGTCCATGAGGCCATCTGTTCTGTTTGGTGAGGGCATTCAGAGGCTTACCTCCAGTGAGGTCATCAGCGGGATTATTTGCTGAATCCACATAGCGCCAGGAACATATCTCTGTTAGCTCCTGGATTTCGGCTACTCTGTTTCCAACAAAGACTTTGTAGTGACAGGATTCAGAGTTCAGCCAGGTTAGAACCGTGGTAGAGTCAGTCCACAAAACTATACTCTCTATCAGCTAGGTCAGTTCCCTTTCTAGCAATTTAGCCAACTGTGCTGCCACAAGAGCTCCACAAAGCTCCAATCTAGGAATGGAATGTGATCATTTGGGAGCCACTCAAGATCGAGCTACAATGAAAGACAGGAACACTTGGCCTCTCTTGTCAATGGTCCTCAAGTATGCCACAGCTCCATAATTTTGCTCTGAAGCATCAGAGAATATGTGGACTTCATACTTAACACCATCTTGATTGACCTCAGGAGGGACATATGCTCTAGGAACAGTGATATTTGGTAGTGAGTGAAGTTCGTTCTCCCAGACATGCCATGCTTGCAAAAGCCCTGATGGTAAGTTTGGGTCATCCCAACCCCGCTGTTTGCCCCATAGCTGCTTGATGATAATCTTTGCCTAGGTAGTGTAAGGTAAAAGTAGTCCCAGAGGGTCATATTGAGTGGCTACTACCTTGTAGATATTCCTTAGGGTGGGAATCTCATACACTACAGGTCGGTGCTTGTATGCAAGGGTATCCATTAGCCAGTTCCAGCTTAGGCGTAAGGTGGACTCTGGTGTGTCAGATTTATCTTGAGCCAACCAAAGTTCCAAGCTCTCCGATCGGGCTTCTGCAGGTAAGTGACTCAGAACACTGGGAACATTGCTGACCCAATGGCGTATCTCAAATCCAGCTTCTGATAGTATCTCTCTCAGTCTGTCGACTAAGTGTTTAGCTCCATCAAGGGTGCACAGACTCTGAAGGCAGTTATCCACATAAAAACATCTCTCCACTGAGAACCTGAACATCTGCCAGGCTGTGCTCGTTCACATGGTGCTGCAGAGCATAAGTGGCACAGCACAGACTGCAGGTAGTACCAAAGGGTAATACTTGCCATTCAAAGACTTTGGGGGGCTTATTCACATCCAGATCACGCCAGAGGAATCGTAATAATGGACAATCTTCAGGAAGGAGATAGACCTGATGAAACATCGCTTTGATGTTGCCGCTTACTGCAACTGGATGATCTCTGAATCTGAGGAGTACACCAAACAATGATGCACCAAAGGTAGAACCAGGCAACAGGTTCTGGTTGAGACTCTGCCAATGGTATTGGTGGGAACAGTTGAAAACCAGGCGAGATTTTCCATTATGATTGATAAGGTGGTCAGGTATATACCAACATACATTAGAGTTTACTGCTTCTTTGGTAACTTCCTGGATAGCTCCTGTTCGTATGAGCTTCTCCATTTCTGCTTGATAGGCTTCCACTTTCCCTGGGTCCTTCAGCAAAAGTCTCTCGTTACTGCGAAGGTTAGGCATAACTGAATCTGTAGGGGCATACAATTGTGGCATATCTTTATGTCGTAATAATGGCGTTGCTAGTCTGATAACTCCTTCCACTTCCATATGGATGGTCTTTGTTTCAAGCAGCTTTAAAGCCTCCTGATCTTGCTTGGACCCAGTCACTTCTTTCTCATCTCTGTGAGGAAAAGTCTCCACCTGAGTCTTTGGACATTGTGTAGTTGTAGACACTGGGACAGTTTCATCTCTATGTTTCATTTACATTGCATTCGGT
Organism: Myxocyprinus asiaticus; assembly: GCF_019703515.2. NCBI lineage: Eukaryota > Metazoa > Chordata > Actinopteri > Cypriniformes > Catostomidae > Myxocyprinus > Myxocyprinus asiaticus. The sequence continues at coordinate 38,703,058 of NC_059349.1, forward strand.
CGTGACTCGTGAGTGGACACTTCAATCATCGTCCTCAGACCACGAGGATATAACCCCATGTTTACAACGATTTAACCAGTTAATTTCTTTAATCGGACTCTGGGATGGAAACGTTTCTTTATTTAAACATTTTTAAATGGATCTTATGTCATACATGGAGATTATATAAAGTAAGTACATGAAAGCAATGTGATCATTATCATTGCAAATACTTTGTAGAATCTTTACTTGGAATATATATATATTTTTTGTGAATTACTGTATACCCTTGTCTTGTTCTAATGTGCTTTAATGTGTAAATGTGCTCCTTTTAGTATTATATTTTTGCATTCCTCTAATAAAAACATACTTATACTCTGTGAAGTGTTCCCTGCTCACATACATCCTGTTTAAAATCATAAAACAACATGACACTGTTTTTTTTTTTTTTGTTGTTTTTTTTTACTTCACCATCTCTGAGTAATGAAATGTCGGTGAGGTAGGTCTGTTTAGATTAAGAATGAATTGTACATAAATAGGCCATAATAATTCCCAATAATTTATGCTACTAAGCAAAGCATCTGCTCTGCAAATGCCTTTATTTATTTTATTTTTTCTTGTCACACATTATACATTTACACATTTACAGTGAAATTCCCAGCTAAGCTGGGGTCAGAGTGCAGTGCCCCCTGAAGCAGACAGGGTCAAGAGCCTTGCTCAGGGGCCCAGCAGTGGAATCTTGGTGGTGCTGGGCCTTGAGTCCCTAACTTTCTGGTCAGTAACCTTCACCCATAGCCTTAACTGTTGAGCCACTACTGCCCCATAATGTGAAAGCGGAAGTGTGATAAACGCCTATAGCACCTCTTGCCAATTTTTGCGTGTTTCCTCGAAATTAATATGTAATTTAGAGGCGTGCCTCAAAATGCGCATAATAAAGGGCGGTCTAGATGCAAATGAATCAAATTGCACTTGCAAAGTGAATTATCAAGCCTGAAAGTCATTTCAGAATCGGAAACTACGAGAGCAAATTAATTCGAAAGAAAGGAAGGTATTAATCTAATTTGCACTGTGCATCATGCTGTCATTGTGACAAAAAGAAGACTTTGAGAACAGATCATAAGTAGAACACCCTTTATTGACACACATGAATGTGAAATTAAATTAATACTCATGAAAAAACTGTTAATTCGATTATTTTAAAACTCGATATCATAACTGATAATATCAAAAGCCTACAATTTATGCACAAATTGTGTCGTAATTTAATGTTTTAAACATAGTTTTTAATATTGCGAAATAATTTAAACTTAGGTTTTTTACAGTAGGCAGGTCGATACGCACCTGTATGCCGAACAGGTTTTGTCTTGATCCCGTGAAACGCTCAGGGAGCGCAAGTTCTTTACAGTGCAGCTTCCCGTGAATCTCTCGTGCGCAGCTAACTTTGCCATGGGCAAGATAATAGCGGTTTGAAATTCAGCTTTCATTCACATCAGTGGTGCGATGGCTTAACGTGTACATAATATTGTATTTTTTTGTGTGTGAATTGTGAACATTTCAAGTGAAGTGCCATGTGCATTCTCATCAACTACGCTCACTTGTTAAATAGCAGGGATTTTATGGTGATATATCATACAATCTTATAATAAAACATATAAATGCCATATTGAGTAAAAATAAAATGGTATTTAGTGAGAGCTGTACTGTAAATTCATTTGGTGCAAGTACCACCCGCAAAAGCCTACGACGCCCACACGCAATTTCATAGAGTGCGCAAGCAAATTAGCACCAGTTATTATTTGAGATCTTAGTAAATCAGGGCCTTAGTCGGGTTGTAAATGATGTAACACTGCGTCCCTCTACTGGATGTATTGCGATATTGCGATTAGAAAGGCCAGAAATCAATTCAGCCAGTACCACACCCAAAACGATCCACTACATCACATGACATGAGAGGCATCTCTGTGGGGAAATATTGGGTTACCAGAGGCGGGTGGCATTATTAGTCACACAAAACAGACACGAAGCCTTTGCTTTCAATGAATGCAAAGGCTGCAGCTCTATTTGGCCTCTGTAATTAATTCTGTTACATTCAGTCATGACCTCCCTCTCTCCACCTCCTCTCATTAAGAATAATCAGTGATGAACATGTTTGGTCAGTGATCTGCTGAGGAATAGTCTATCTGGGATCAAGCAGCCCTCTATATGAATTATAACCACTACTATGATTTTATTATTAGGCTAATCTCCATTAAAAACATTACAATAGTGATTAGGCAAATGATCAATAATACATATATCCTCCTTCGATTTACTACACATGTTCTTCAACTGAACGAAATGTAGACAATATACATTTTCAAATATAAAAATAAACCGGATCTGTTTCTCTGAAAAATATATTGCAAAATCAACATGGAATTTCATCAAAACATTTAATTAATGTCAATATGTAAAAGACCAGCTGTCTTTCAGAATACCAAACCAGATCAGCAGATCTTGTAAGTAACATATTTACTATTTTTTTGTGTGTGTGCCTTATTTAATGACACCATCCTGGGTAGTTTTTCTATTAACAGAAAATTGTTTGCTAAACACCAATCATTGATTGTCCCGAGAAAGACTAAAAGGGATAGTTCACCCAAAAATGTTCTCATCATTTCACCCTCATGCCATCCCAGATGTGTATGACTTTCTTTCTTCTGCTAAACATAAATGAAGATTTCCAGAAGAAAATCACAATGCAAGTGAATGGTACCAACATTTTGAAGCTCCAAAAAGCAGATAAAAGCAGCATAAATGTAATCCATATGACTCCAGTGGTTAAATCCATGTATTTAGAAGCGTATTTTTTTTTTACTACAAATTCTCCTCCCTGCCCAGTAGGTGGCGATATGCAAAGAATGTGAATCACCAAAAACCAATCAAAAGAATAATGTGAACATGAAAGTGGACATTTATGGTAAAAAAGCACTTAAATATTGATCTTTTTCTCACCCACACCTATCATATCGCTTCTGAATATATAGATTTAACCACTGGAGTCGTATGGATTACTTTTATGCTGACTTTGTCCTTTTGGAGCTTCAACATTTTAGTCACCATTCACTTGCACTGCATGGACCTTCAGAGCTGAAATATTCTTCTAAAAATCTTAGTTTAAGTTCAGCAGAAGAAAAAGTCATACATATCTGGGATGGCATTAGGGTGAGTAAATGAAGAGATAATTTTTATTTTTGGATGAACTATCCCTTTAAAAGAGAATCTTTTTCAATATAAGCAGACAACATTACAAACAAGCCATCACCAAATTATATAATGATTTTTGAGAGGAAAAACACAAAATGACTTCAATATCAATAAACTTTTAATAAATAGTTTCTCATTAGTTTCTAATATTTACAGCCGGTTTACTATTCACATATACTGGTTCTATTCTTTTAGAGCACATTTTAGGCACAAATTAATTGGCTTTTTTTTCTTCGCAAGTTAGTGGCTAGTGAGAGTCAGAACATTTATGCATATACAAAACAGGATCATAACCATTCTCTCCATTCCTCACTAGGATATATTACAAAAAAACTCCATTAAAGTTTGGCCATATGGATCAATGTAGAGAAGTGTTAAGGAACATGAAGGAAAACCATTTCAGTCCATTTTAAATAACATTTACATTGTTTGCAATGTTGCAAGGGAACATAAATAGTCCAAAAAGTTAGTTTAAAAACAAATTATTTTGACTAAGCCTGTGGATTCTCTAGAAGACCCTTGTGGATTGCAGTTTAAAAAAGAAAAACAAGAGAGAAACACACAAACAAATAAAAACACACAGAAATAAAAGTCATAGGTATGGCACCTAAAAAAAAAAAAAAAATCTAAATCAACTGTGATCTGAATGCACTTGAGGCTTTACACAGGAAAATCAAACAGTCATGTTTAGATCTGATAAAGTATTAAACGTTTTTTTCCTCAAAGCGTACCGCAAACAGAAACCAGCCACAAAATTAAGGGGTCTAAAATTACAACGACATACTTGAAAATGCTTGGATCTAACTGAAATACCACATTTAGAATCTAGTATAATACCACAGAACTTGTAACCTTGTAATCCTAAAATAGCAGCATGTGTGATATTAATTCACTGAATCTAGTGACACTCATCCAATCACATTTTAGCTATTCCACTTACATCAGTGCTTGCGTTAATATGAAAACTAGGTATGACTTGATGACTGTCTGTAAGCTTGTAATGAGAACAGAACCCTGCTAGCCTGTTGTAACGTGGCAGTGCTGACTTTCACAGGGAGGGCTTAAGGTGAGGCGGACGATAAACCAGAACTTAATATTCACAGGCTCCAACAGGAGCAATACAATTACTTACGCTTCTCAAAGCGTGGACTTCATTTGGGAATAGTAATAGCAATAAAAAGTCACTTAGAGGCAACTTTTACTTCCTCCACATAAAACTTGGCCACCTCACATATGCCATATGAAATGATTTCATTTGATGTAAAAGAACAAGAATGATAGGTTAAAGGAGTATGATACAACAGCAATGATTTTGTTTAATGATAATTTCGACGACCCTCTTTCTTCGTTACATTTCCTTTAAGGGATATTTCACCCAAAAATGAACTCTTAATTTACTCAACCTAATGTCATTCTAAACCATGACTTTCTTCCATCATTATACAATGAAAGTGAATGGTGAACAAGGACAGGACAGCTTGGACCCTCTGATAGCCAACTCTTTCTGTATTCCACACTAGAAAGTCAAATGTGTTTGGATAGACATGAGGGTGACTAAACGATAACAGAATTTTTGGATGAACTATCCCTTTAAGGGTGCAGTTTGAGGCACTCCACAGCTGTGAAAAGAAAACACACTCTCTCTAGAAGCGTCTCTTTCACTCTTATTAATTACAAAACAAGATCAACCAGTAGAAAGTAGCACATCAAAAGTTAGTCTGTAACATGTCACAACAGACAAGTTCCCTACTGTTTCAGTTACCAGGTTTCTTTGGACAAGGAACATTTACATTGAAATTCTGAAAGAGAAAACACACACACACACACACACACACACACACACACACAAAGTTAAAATGAGGAAAACCTTCAAGTCCTTTTCAGCACAGAGCTGTGTCAGCTTGCATTTCCCTCACTTGTGCAAGGCAAAATGTCCTTAGCTTCACTTCCTGTTCCACAAGGCAAAGGGCAGCTCCCTGTTGGCCCAGTCCCACACGTGTAATATGTGCACCAGTCCCCCACGTACCCACAGCCCATCTACAGGTACCATGTTCTGTAGCATCTGGAAAGCAGCCAACCTGGCAGGCCTTCTCCAAGCTGTGGGGTAACAAGAAGGGGGTGGTGACATCATCCCTAAGACTCTGCAAAAGGTGCACTGCTCATGTGCACCTGGGAGGTGGGGTGGTGAGTGTGAGGGGGTTTGGGGTCTATGCCCACCCCCTCGTCAGTGAGGTTATACGCTGCTATCCTCTAGCAGAGGCTCCTTGCCCTCGCAGGGGCCACCCTGTGAACTGTGTAAGTGGCTCTGCACACCGTTGTTGTGCTTCTTGTAGCTGCCGGGCCGCAGGTTGAGGGCGTTGTGCTCTGGGATGAAGAGAGCAACCAGCAGGGAGAGCAACACCGAGCATGCTCCAAACAGGAAGGGAGGGCCAGGTATGATGGAACTCTGATAGCACACAGAGAGACAGAGGAAAAAGATACAAATAGATTTTTGGGTGTATGCATGAGTACGAGTAAGAATTCAAAGGTGTTTTATAACAGTCGTTCCCAACCGGGAGCAGGCATGCAGGTTCTAGGGGGTACACAAAAACAACTGGATTTAGCTTTGTTCAACCTATAAAAAATAAATAAATAATGACTTAAAATAAAATAATACAGATTAGGGCTGGGTAAAACTTTGGTTTGATTCATTCCATTTAGTGACGAGATTCATGTCACTGATAATGTCTCTTTAAATACCCCTTTTCTGTTCTTTACAGTCAGTTATTGAAAAACAACAAAAATAAATTTTTTATTATAATAAAGAAGCCGTGTGAATCCTATGTGCTCAGCCAAAACAAAATGCTGGACTGCTGGTAGTCTTAAAGATAAAGTAACGACTTAACACTTGTTATAAAGGGACCCACTTTTAATTTTTTTTCCTCCCCTTTTCTCACCAACTTGGAATGCCCAATTCCCTAAAAAAAAAAAAAAAAAAAAAAACTTAAAAATGACGATTTAAAGAACTTTACAGCTCAAATAATACTTGAGTTTTAACAGAAGAATTAATGTAAGTGCTTTTATAAAATTATAAGCTTCAAACGTCTGCTTTTAAACCCACCAAAAATTGGCCCCATTCACTTCCATTGTAAGTGCCTCACTGTAACCTCGAGGGAAGAGTTGAAATTAATTTTTTGAAGTAATCAACCTTATGCCAGAAATGCTGTCAACTGAGCTTAATTGTACTGAACCTGGAATATTCCTTTAATTACATCTGTACATTTCAATCCAGCTCTAAATCTTTGTGCTAGTTATCTGACACCTGGCTAAGTGATTGTTTCATAAGTGTATATGTGGGCGGAGCGGGAATAAAGTGCGTTCATCGCTGGAGAGAAATCTCTCTCTCTCTCTCTGGAGCGGGAATAAAGCACGTTCAGCGCGGCACGCTTTATTCCCACTCCACGCGTGTTGCCTCTCTCTCCATTATAAACATGAGGCGCTGCATGAAGCCTAATTTACTGTACGTACAAGTTCCAGGTGTGGTTACTTTAACATCAAAATCATTTACATCATAAATGTTAATGTGCCGCCTTTAGAATATAAAGTTTTTTCCCCATCTAAATTTAAATGTATTAATCCACATTCTAGGAGCCTTTCATTATAAACAAACAGATCTGTGTTCACATTTTTTGGAAAATTAGGCTTTCCTTGCCATCCATGATGACATCTATTTATACTTATGCAAACAGTATTTTAATGTTTTGTAAATTGTTTGTTGTTAATAGATTTTCCACTTTAAAAGAAAATATAAAAATGGTCAATTCAGACTTTTACGTTTTTATAAATGTTCTCTCAGGGGATATCTCTGAACCCACATACAGTGTTTTTTATCTGTCAATAGGCCTCCTGTGTCCCATACATACATGTATATATAAATATTTAAACACAAAAACTGTGCTGCTGTCATTCAGCTTCAAAATGAACTGTTGATCTTATCTTTTAATATTCACATCCATGTGCCCTTGACTGAAGTCTTGATGAAATAATTGAATCTTTTGGTAAAAAAGATCTCTCAGACCCCACTACTTTGGCTGTCTCTGGGCCCCCCAATGTCCTTATCCCTGCCCAATTTTGAAGAGACTATTTTGACTGTTTAGGAATATATATATATATATATATATTAGTTTTTTTTTTTTTTTGTTTTTTTTTTTTACAAAGTACTATTGCTGCCTACGTGGCAAGTTATAAAACACGATTTAAAAAAAGATACATCATTTCATAGCCATATAACAACTGACACCATGTATTACTATCCAGACCTTTGCTGGGAAGGAAATGTAGAGACTGGACCTCTTGGAAGTTTAATTAAGTACGCCTGCCCTAATCTAAACCCTAACCCCACCCGTAGCTCAACCTCAGCTGCAGCAAATGTGAATCTTGTGAGAATTTTGCAGAACAACATGTAGTTAAACAATAAGTACATTGTATTGTATGTATTTTAATGTAAGTACATAGTAGTTGAAGACAACTAATATAAAGTGGGACTGCTTTACATTAAAACTTGTAAATAGTACAAATTATGCATGTAAACAATTAATTATAGTTAGGCCTATATGTTTAAGTTACTATTATAATTACTAATTAACAGTCTGTTCTAATAGTTTCACAGCTCATATGGCCCAGTATTGTTTTTGTAGATGAATAAACATCATAACTTCATCTTTGAATTTTTTTGTACATCATGGATATTACACTATTACTGATAACATAAAATAACATTTAGCCAGTTGTGCAGTCCACCAATAATGTTTAGAGTGACCAGCAGTAGGATTCCCACTAGTGACCACAATACAGAGAGTGGCGGCATGAATCGGGCAGAGTGAAGAGATCACTCACCTCATCTGTGGGGTTGGCCATGTTGGGTTTGGCACCCTTCTCTGTGCTCTCAGCAGGATCCATTTCACTGAGCTCAACATGAAACAGGTAGAAGACAAAACCATAGAGTGCTGGACCCAGGCCATTACATAGTCCTCGGATACCTGTGATCATCCCCTGCACCACACCTGAGAGAAAGAGAGAGAGGTGAGATGAAATTAGACCCATTACAGAGTATATATTCTTGCCATTCATTAAGTGAACAGGTAACTTTTTGGTAAGCTTTTCACCAAAGGACTTAATTATTGATCCGTTTTTCAACCACACCTATCATATCACTTCTGAAGACATGTATTTAACCAGTGAAGTCATATGGATTACTTTTATGCTGCCCTTTTAAGTTCTGGTCACCATTCACTTGCATTGTATGGACCTACAGAGCTGAGATATACTTCTAAAAATCTTACTTGTGTTCTGCAGAAGAAATAAAGTCATACACATCTGGGATGGCATGAGGGTGAGTAAATGAGAAAATTTTGGGGTGAACTATTTACTTAACGAATATTGTGGTCCGTCTTTTCAATACAATGGCAGTGGATAGTGCCTCATTTTAAAGCTTAAAAAAAGGATTCAGAAGCATCATAAAAGTAGTCCATGCAACTTGTGCATTACATTCCAAGGCATATGGTTTTGGCAAGATACAACCCTTACACCACCTTCAAGAAATAAAGGACAGTGTTATCAATGAGTGGCTGTGCTGTGGTTGCATTTCTCACCCTGTTGGTCAGGGTCAGCGTTGCGGGACACAATGGCACTGATCGCTGGGAAGGTGATGCTGGACATGGCAGCCACAGCTCCAGCAGCCCACATCATCCTTAAAGACAGAGAAACCATTAAAACTCACACACATGTTGCCTTGTCTATGGAAAGGCTCTGTTTGACTCAAGTCTTGAGTCAACAAGTGTTTTTAATGGATTCAGGGTTGTTTGGCAGCTTTTGTTTTTTGTGATGTTAATATCTCTTTGGCATCATGTGTCATCACCCTCATTCAGGCAAGAGGTTACAGGAAAATAACTGATACACTGTTACTGACTGAACCCAAAGCCTCCATTTTTAATCACAGTAAACAAAATGTAAAACTGCTGTTCAATCTCAGCACTGGTTTGCATACATGTGTAACTGATGCAATAGCTTCGGGAACATACACTGATCCAAAATACACATGGCAGAGGTCATGTTTGCGTGCCTTTATGAGTTCTAGCCAAGAGGCATTAGATAACTTAATGCATGCAATTGCATGAACAAGTTACACAAGCAGGATATAACAGCTTATATTTTGGTGACATCCATTCATTTCCTTGCTTTACTCCCCTTTTCCTTAAGTATGTTTCAACACATCTACTATACAACCACAAAAGCAGTCAATGATGAGCTTTAAGGGATATTTCAACCAAAAATGAAACATTCCATCATTTATTGACTCTCACGACATTTAAAACCAATGTCTTTCTTCCTTCTAAGTGACACAAAATGAAATGATCTGCAGAATATTAACCTCAGTCACCATACACTTATGTTAAGGAAAAAAATCATGGTGACAGAGTCTAAACCATTCATGGAGGAAACAAAGTTATACAGGCCTTGAAAAACATGAGGGAGAATAAATGACAGAATATAATTTTTCAGTGAATTATCCTTTCATAACACAAGCTAAAAACATTGCAATACACTACAGTAAGCATTGAACTCAAGTAAAAGTTCAATGATCCAAATAACAACAAACAGTAAACTGGGATTTGTAATCAAGAGTTTGCTGCCCTCTATTGAGTTTCCAGTCAATGTGTTGCTATAACTCACCAGGGCTGGGAACCAAAGCCATACCAGGCCAGCTGTAGGATCTGAAAGCCGAGGCCTAACAAGATAGTGTTCTTATTTCCAATGGAACGCATCAGGATTCCCAGGACAACCGTCTGCATGGAGAGATGAACCATTAGTCTACAAATCTTCATGTGTGTCTATTTAAAACGTTACGTCTAGCGCAATCACACAGTGGGCTGATTAGTACAAACAAATGCACGCTGTGCTACTCAAAGTCAGGCAGTACAAACTTACAATGAAAGGGATAAGCCAGGCCTGAAAACAAACCTGAGCCAAGATGGAGAGGATTCCCACCACTGCAATGAAGGCAGCAACTGTTTCTGATGTAAATCCTATGACCTGGCAAAACAAATGAGTAGTTTAAAGTGTGAAACTAAAAATGTCCTGTAAATGTCTACCTGGGAAAACAAGGACACCCAGGCAGATAAGGTGAACAAATCAGAGTACATATTGCTGCTTCTAGGGCATTAACCAGCATCAACAATAAGCGTTTTTACTGTCCCTAGTTCCTCCTCCTCCTATCTAGTGACACAGTTTGAAGTTTTTTGTGTGATTTACCAATACATTTTATAACACAGACAATGGAATATTAACCTAGTCTGTATGTCTAGTAACATGCAACATGCATATTTTATCACTAGTTAAGCTGCATCATTTCTGGTGGGCAAAGATAAATTTTGATGCATATTTTATTCAAAAATAGCAAGAGCTTTCTCAAAATTGCAAGCTCTAATCTGATTGGATGGTTTAAAGGTGAAGTATGTAATTTCTGCGCTACAAGTGGCACCAAATGGAATTACAAAAATAGTGTTTTCCAACAACCTTTGCCAACATCCCTTCGATTCATCACTCCCTTCGCACTTTCTGATTCCCAATGAACAAATATGCCATAGTTAAAAGGTGATAAACGTTTAACGTCGTAATGAACAAGACCACTATATCATATACACACCGGACAAAGCATGGCAGAGGAATCAGGTTGTCCAGTAACATCTCTGGATTGAACTGGGTGTGCGATGGTTCTTCTGGTAACTAGTAAGCTTAACGACAGTGCCGTTCCTGACCATTTTGGTGCCCTAGGCAAGATCGCTGTTGTTAATGGGGGAGGTGGCGGTGTATTAGCTACCTACATGACGATTTCGTTATTGGCGCTCCTGTTTGCCAAAGCGATCTTATCACTGGTGGTGTGTTTGTGTGTGTATCCTCCACCTTGTAAATGCAACGCCAATGTTCACTCTGGTTTTACTCCTATCTGTGTCTTTCAGCAAGTCTTCAAATTTTGGCTTTAACATCTGTAGGCAAAGCTAAATTTATTTACCTCTGTACATGTCTGCCATGATTGATCACGTAGCTACGCTCCAAACACGCTATAGATTGAGCTAGAATGGGATATGTGGAGCTGAATGGGCCGCTCAAAATATTAACATCTTTTCATAGTGCCAGGAAGGCTCAGTGTTTATACTTTTGGGGATGGTAAACCCACTAATGGCTTACTTAGGGTTGTCAATGAACAAACTGGGATAGTAGAACGTATTTTGACATTGAAAAAGTGTGGAAAGCCGTCCATGCCGGAACCAGCGTTGCCCCTGGCAATGATAATGACACACACCTGTTCATGCTGTAACCTATATTAGGTCAGCGTAATTTCCAGTTATTTTCAATATGATAGTAGAAAAAAAAGCCCGACATGAACTACATGTTTCTAAGAACTCAAATAATCAGATTCAGGTAAATCCGACCAGTTGTATTTTGATCATGTGCCTCACAAAACCATACGATGCTATGCTTTGAAAAGCAGTAAAACTGCTTTCCAAAAGACTAAGACTGCTGTGCTTAAATTTAACAGCAGAAGATGTGTGCGTGAAAGTCATATAACTATCTCAAGCAGAGCCATGTGTATTTCTAACTGTTTACTAGAAGGGTGAGGAAACAGATCCTATTTTATGTCAAGAATGACTCAGGTATACATGACTCACTTTGGGATATATGCTTAAGCTACAGCAAGGTTTTTGTGTTTGCATAAACATCAAGTCACCGTATTTTCATGCTACCTACAGCGAGTAGCAGCAACCTCAGAGATATATCATGCCATTTCAGTAAACTGAGTTCAAGTTTGTCAATTTGTCTGGTGTTTTAGTATGTCTATATGCTGTGTCGATTTGTAGGCAGGCACTGTACCTGTCTAAGATAAAGGAAGAAACTGGAATACTGTCCAGCCTCAGGCAGGTAGGACAGGAAGACTGTGATGCAGATCAGGAGGACCGTGGAGTCCTGACCTACCTTACGCAAAGACTGTGTGTATGAAAGAGAGACAGAGAAAGCGTGAGACATGACACAGAGAGAAAAGGGAAGAAACAGAATGGGCAGCAGTATAGCAAAACAATTATTCATTTAATAAGTGACATCTAACTTTTATTTTTCTAATTCCTACTGTCCAGCTTACTGTTTTCCATTTCTGCAAAAAAAAATTTGTTATACACAATGACCAACTATCAAACTTAGGCCACATCCATACGAATATGTTTTTGTATGAAAATGCATCTTTTTCTCTACGTTTTGGCCTTCCATCCACACAGAGTTTTTGACAGCAAAAACTGAGCTTTTTGAAAACACTCAAGTGGATCAATTTGAAAACGCATCTTCATATTGCAGTGTGGACAGGGAAACGGAGATATCTGAAAACATTGACGCATTTGTAGTCATGTGACGCAGTCATGTGATCCATTCAACACAATACAAATCAAGATGGTGGCCAATCAGGGTTCCCACACTTTAAGGCACAATTTTCCAGGACATTTTATGTGCCCAATGGGTGTAATATTTATAAAATAAAATACACGAGAGATCATTATGTATATTGTGGTTATTGGATGGTTATTTTTTCAAGAATTTTGCTATACGCCACGGCATCCATGCACAACTCACCACGCACCCCACCGAGAGTGAGAACCACACATTATAGCGACCACGAGGAGGTTACCCCATGTGACTCTACCCTCCCTAGCAACCGGGCCAATTTGGTTGCTTAGGAGACCTGGCTGGAGTCATGCATATTGCCCACTGTACAAGCCTCTGGAGGCAGTTTTATGATCACTTTGATTGCATTGTTAAAGATAAATGTTACTTTGTACAACCTTCACATTGCATTCTTTCAAAGGCGACAGGAAGTTTACTCAGAATTGCTGTCTGGCAACAAAACACGTGGACAATTGAAATTCAGACTTTACACGGAATGGTAATTTTTTTGCATGCGCAGTAAGGGGATTTAAGCATTTTCAAACATTTTTGTGTGTGGACGAGCACCTTTTGGAAAACACTTGAAAACAGCAGTTAGGATGAAGAGCATTACAAAAATGAAAATGCAATTTTCAAATGTATCCAGATTAATGTGGAAGTAGCCTTAAGGTGCACTCTGCAGTTTTTTTCTCTCTTAAAAGTAAGGGTTAGTGTCATGAGACCCCCAATCAGATTCCATCAACATCATCATAAGACAATGGGTGTTAGTGACTGACTGCAAAGGGATCGGCCTGCTCCCAGGAAATGGGGGCTCCCCAGGAGGCCGGTCTCATCTTCTCAGGCAGGGACTCGGGAACTGCCACCAGGATAAAACAGATGTCCAGCAGGGCTATGGCTGTGGCCAGGATCACCACCAAAGTATCTCCATACGCCACAGACAGGTATGCACCAATCGCTGGGCTCGTCACCAGACTGGCTGCAAAAGTGGCCGACACCTTTGGGAGAGAACCGAGGTTAAGGGCTGTTCACACTGAATGAATGAGTGTCCATCCTCAGTCTTTTTCAATTGTTTATCTAAGTAAACATGCGGTAGATGGATGTCTGACTGTTTTGCTGCGTCTAGCTGTTGTAACTGCAGCATCGCACGCAGGAGCGACATGTTTGTAAGATGCTAAGAACGCATTTGGTCTATGTGGCCCCACTGGCATCATTACAAGTCTTTATTTATCTATCCCCTTTTTCTCCCAATTGGAATGCCCAATTCCCACTACTTAGTAGGTCCTTGTGGTGGCATGATTACGCACCTCAATCCAGGTGGCGGAGGACAAGTCTCAGTTGCCTCCGCGTCTGAGACAGTCAATCCACGCATCTTATCACGTGGCTCACTGTGCATGACACCGGAGACTCACAGCATGTGGAGGCTCATGCTACTCTCCGTGATCCACGCACAATTTACCACGCGCCCCATTGAGAGTGAGAACCCCTAATCACGACCACGAAGAGGATACCCCATGTGATTCTACCCTCCCTTGCAACCGGGCCAATTTGGTTGCTTAGGAGACCTGGCTGGAGTCACTCAGCATGCCCTGGATTTGAACTCGCAAGTCCAGGGGTGGTAGTCAGAGTCAGTTCTCGCTGAGCTACCCAGGCCCGGCATCATTACAAGTCTTAATTTCTGTAGCAGTCTTGTAATGAATCATTCAGCTGTGTTGACCACATGGGAAAACATGACAAATTTGTCAATGCATTTAACACCCTAATTTCATATTTGCAGGGTCAAAAAGGAAACCGCAAGTGGTTGTCAAAATGACAGGAAACCAGTCTCCACTGACACGTTCAAAAAGTGCAACTACTTTTACAGTAGCTGTGAAGTAGGTTACAGCACAAACGGATGTCATGAGTCATGTTCCTGTGCTCACCAGGCCATACGCTGTGCTCCTTTCATGCTCCTGGGTAATATCGGCCACATATGCAAAGATCACGGAGAATGTGACCGCAAAGACGCCGGACATGGAGATCACTGCAAAGTACCACCTGCAGGATAAGAGAGATGGATGAGATCACCAACCCGAAAAAAAGGGAAAGATCACTAGAAGTTTATGGAAGTTAATTATAACAGGGTTAGACGGCACAGCTGGCTTATAGAGTTAAATGAGAGTCATTAGAAAATGTTATAGAAGCATTCCCATTTGCTCTAACAGCACAAGAAAATAAAAATCCACTATTACGTTTCCATGACTTTTCTTAAGAGGTAAAAAAAAAGTGAGAACTGGATAACGACACTCAAAAAGTGAGGAAGGTGCCAAATTAACTGTCATTCTCTAAACAGCTGTATTAGAAACTCCACTGCAGTATACACACACATTAAATGATCCTGCTAAATTAAAGCGGAAATGTCATCAAATATCAGTCCATTGCATATTCATGTTCTTAGATGCTTTCTTACCAAAATGACTTAAAATCAAGTGCAAAATTCACATTAATGTACGGCTTTTTATTTTAATTTTTTTTTTATTTTAAATGTGAGGCAAATGTGTGATGTAGAGTAGGTGCATCACTGCATCTGGTCTCCATTTGTCTTCATGCAGGAAACTAACCATGGGCTGATCTTCATGAGAGGGATGGGAGCGCAGGTGAAGAATACTGTGAGGAGCAGAAAAGACTTCCGGCCCCACACATCTGACAGAGCACCGATTAATGGAGCACTCAGGAAAGACAGCAGGCCCTGGAACATAGAGAAAGGAGGAAAAGGGAGTGAATAAAGAGACAAAAGATGGTTAATCTCTTCAACTCTGCAGACCCGCTGGCAGGTCCAAAAGGGGGGCGCTATGTCGCAGAAAAAGTTTACGCTCAAAATGTTCAAGTCTCTGAATACCAAAGTCATATGTGGCATTGCTGAAAAAATTTAATCTGAACTTTTCATAGATAACCATCACTTCTGCATTTATGTTACATAAAATAACAAAATAAGGCCTGAAAACATTTGCGTCGCAAATCAGTGTCACCTATGTGTTAGAAATATTAATTATGATTAAAGTCTTTCAAATAGCACTTAGACAAATATCAAACGAAAGCTTTAATTCTCAGGAATGCGACTGTACAGTTTATTTTGTTGCCCTAATACCGCAGTTTAAAAGATGTTCAAAAGAATCAGAAAGTGAAATATGATTTCTTTATCAAATACAAACATCTCTTATGCGCTGATCACTGCTGCTGTATTTTATATCTAGTTTTCTTAAAAATGAGCCATTTTTACTTGTCTGCGAGCTTGCTTGTGTGAATAATTCAATGTTATATCTTAGATGTCCAGATCAAATAAGTCACCCATAAGGAATAGCATGCCAAACAAATAATTGGAAATATACATTATCGAATATTGATAATAAAATGTTATATATCATTGCAAAGGAGAGGATCTCAGTTTTCTAATGACACCTAGATAAAGCAATGGGGGTGGTGCATGAACTGAAAATTAGACTGAATGTCTATGGATGAGCATATCTGTGAGAGCTAAAATGCATTAGAGCGCCACCTACATTTCAGACTGGCATTTTGTGATGGAAGGTGACAGAGGAAATTTTTTTTCTAGTACTTGCTGCCATCTAGTGCAGGAGTACTCAATAGGCGGACTCCGGTACTGATCCGGACCAAAGGAAAATTTAATCCGGACCTAGCTCTGAATCTTTGCACTAGTTATCTGAGACCTGGCTAAGTGATTGTGTAAGTATACGTGTATACACGCGGAGCAGAATAAATAGCATTCAGTGCTAGAGAGAAATATTTCTCTGTTGATCTCTCTCATCAACAAGGCATTTCAGTCCACAGAACTGCCATAAATTCTAGAGACTGTTGTGCATGAAAATCACAGGAGATCAGCAAGTACAGAAATACTCACAGGTCAATATGGCACCAACAATCATGCCACAGTCCAAATCACTGAGATCAAATATTTTCCCCATTCTGATGGTTGATGTGAACATTAACTGAAGCTCCCGACCAATATCTGAATGATTTTATGCACTGCTGCCACATAATTGGCCGATTATATAAATCGCATGGATGATTGTTGGTGCCATATGGGCTGGTTTGAGTATTTCTGTAACTGCTGATCTCCTGGGATTTTCACACAACAGTCTCTAGAATTTACTCCGAATGGTGCCAAAAAAAAAAAAAACATCCAGTTTTCAAACAGTGAGTGGCAGTCCTGTGGACGAAAATGCCTTGTTGATGAGAGAGGTCATAGAATGGCCAGACCGGTATGTACTGACAAAGTCTACGGTAACTCATAACTGCTCTGTACAACTGTGGTGAGAAGAATAGCATCTCAGAATGCTATTCTGAGATGCGGGTTGGCACTGTTTTGGCGGCATGAGGGGGACCTACACAATATTAGGCAGGTTGTTTTAATATTGTGGGTGATCGGTGTGTATGTGTGTGTGTGTATATAGGTTCTGAAAAAAAAATTACATCAATTTTTGGCAATTGGACCACAGTATGTGGGAATGGTGAATTTGAGTGAAAAATTGCATGCGGCAGCCCAAAAATGCCCCAGAGTTGAAGAGGTTAATGCCCATGCAGTAGTATGGGACTAATAATCAGGCCTGGTTCAAATGGTACATTCTGTACCACGGTCATGTGATTTAGTGGCATCACTGTGTGACCAGAGTTTATCATGAATAAACATGGCAACCGTACAATCACAGTCTTATCTCTTCTCACATCAGAAAGGGAGGGAAAGAGAGAGACTAACTGAAAGGGCAAGAATCATTGTCTTACCTTGACACCATGAATAAGCCCATTCATCAGGAATGTGTGCTGGGGAAATGTCTGATGTAACACCTGAGACAAATCACATTAACCATAAATGTATGCAGTAAACAAATCATCTACTGGGTACAGTACAACCATAGACACTGGTTAATGTTTCACTAGTTTTATTCTGACAGTGCTCATCAAAAGAAGCCTCCATAAATACATGCTACTGGCTGAAACATGGTACTATAATGCATTTTTACATTAAAAATTAATTAAAGGGGTGGAAAAATGTCTGCATTGTACAATGAAATTATCTACCCATCATAATTTATATCCGATAATCCCATAATCCAGTACACAGCAAGACTATATGCAAATGTTATCCATTGACATTTAACATCTGTATTCTGTCCGAGAGGCGGACTGCTTCGCATTTTCAGGCTGTGCTAAGAATCAGCATTGCTACTCAAAGTCAGGTGCATGCCTTTAACTGAAGCAATGATTTCCACAGCTGGGTTAATCATGAAATGTACTGTAAACAATAGAGGCAATGTTTTACACAAGTGTAAGAGTGAACGAGATCTGTTGTCCTGTTGACTGGGGAAAAAAGTCGACTGACCTCAATTCAAACTCAAATACAGCTGAAGTCAGAAGTTTACATGCACCTTAGCCAAATAAATTTAAACTCAGTTTTTCACAAGTCCTGACATTTTATCGTAGAAAACATTCGCTGTCTTAGGTCAGTTAGGATCACTACTTTACTATTATCCTGACATTTCACATTTTTAAAATAGAGAGAATGATTTATTTCAGCTTTTATTTCTTTCATCACATTCCAAGTGGGTAAGAAGTTTACATACACTTTGTTAGTATTTGGTAGCATTGCCTTTAAATTGTTTAACATGGGTCAAACTTTTTGGGTAGCCTTCCACAAGCTTCTCACAATAAGTTGCTTGAATTTTGGCCCATTCCTTCAAACAGAACTGGTGTAACAGAGTCAGGTTTGTAGGCCTCCTTGCTTGCACAAGCTTTTTCAGTTCTGCCCACAAATTTTCTATCGGATTGAGGGCAGGGCTTTGTGATGGCCACTCCAATACCTCGACTTTGTTGTCCTTTAGCCAATTTGCTACAACTTTGGAGGTATGCTTGGGGTCATTGTCCATTTGGATGACCCACTTGCGACTAAGCTTTAACTTCCTAGCTGATGTCTTGAGATGATGCTTCAATATATCCACATAATCCTTATGATGCCATCTATTTTGTGAAGTGCACCAGTCCCTCCTGCAGCAAAGCACCCCCACAACATGATGCTGCCACCCCCATCCTTCATGGTTAGGATGGTGTGCTTTGGCTTGCAAGCCTCACCCTTTTTCCTCAAAACATAACGATGGTCATTATGGCCAAACAGTTACATTTTTGTTTCATCAGACCAGAGGACATTTCTCCAAAAAGTAAGATCTTTGTCCCCATGTGCACTTGCAATCTGTAGTCTGTCTTTTTTTATGGCGGTTTTGGAGCAGTGGCTTCTTCCTTGCTGAGCAGCCTTTCAGGTTATATCGATACAGGACTTGTTTTAATGTTGATATAAATACTAGTCTATCTGTTTCCTCTAGCATCTTCACAAAGTCCTTTGCTGTTGTTCTGAGATTGATTTACACTTTTTGCACCAAACTACGCTCATCTCTAGGAGACAGAATGCGTCTACTTCCCGAGAAGTATGATGGCTGTGTGGTCCCATGGTGTTTATACTTGCGTACTATTGTTTGTACAGATGATCGTGGTACCTTCAGGTGTTTGGAAATCGCTCCCAAGGATAATCCAGACTTGTGGAGGTCCACAGTTTTTTTGTTCTGAGGTCTTTGCTGATTTCTTTTGATTTTCCCATGATGTCAAGCAAAGAGGCACTGAGTTTGAAGGTAGGCCTTAAAATACATCCACAGGTACATCTCCAATTGACTTCGGTTAGCCTATCAGAAGCTAATTGTCTAAAGGCTTGACATCATTTAAAGGCACAGTTAACTTAGTGTATGTAAACTTCTGACCTACTGGAATTGTGATATAATCAATTAAAAGTGAAACAATCTGTCTGTAAACAATTGTTGGAAAAATTACTCATGTCATGCACGAAGTAAATGTCTTAAATGACTAAAGCTATAGTTTGCCAATATGAAATCCGTGGAGTGGTTCAAAAATGAGTTTTAATGACTTCAACCTAAGTGTATGTAAACTTCTGACTTCAACTGTACATAATGCAGCAACATAACAGATTCAAAAACCAACATTAGATATAGTACTGAAGTCCAACAGGAAATGTGACCAACTTATTGACCTCATTCAGCCCAGCCTCTTTTTAGCTCTCCGCTCTTCCGGCTTTTGTCATCTAACTTCCTGTTTGTATTAAAGCAACTGAGAATTGTCGATCAAAATGGATTACGTGTGAGAGCACAGAAAGTATTATCTCCCAGAAGTGATGGTGTGAGGCCACAGCTATATTAACTATAACCTCATTCACACTGAGCTCTGATTCGGGATATTGCCGGGATCAATGCCAGGGAGCCTTCTGTGTTAATGCATGCCTGTGCCGGAATGCCAAAATGTTTTATCCCAGGTTAGGGTTACATTGCCAGGATCAATCCCGGAACATGTCTATTTGAACAAAAGCAGAGCCAATACCGTGAAGGGTGTGTCGTAGATGGCATATTTATCATGCGAAGGAGAAAATTTGTATGCAGAACAGAGATTCAACAGATTCACTGTGTACCGCTATTTTAAAAAAAACAAAACATATGGCTGTCAAATGCCGTTGCCATTTTTTTTTTTTCATTCAAGGCATTGAGAGTGTCAGGATTTTTTCTTTTTTTTTTAATCCAAGTAAAGGAATTAACACTTCAATTGTTAATATCAGTTAAATGAAGAAACAATCGGCTACATTTAGAGCATCACAAACCTGACGTGATAAAATACATTTGTTTTTCATTCAGGGCGCAGCGCACCAAATTTCGGGGCTTGAACTTTATTTCCCCCTCTTTAAGTCCCTGATTTAAGAATACTTTGGGTATTTAAAATGTTGATGATAGTTACCCAGTTTGTAAATTATGATGAAAAAAAGTGCCGTGTCATGCAGGGAACATTCTACACCTGAAGTACAATCTCCGTGAGAATCCCATGGAATTTGTGAAGATGAATGCAAGTGAAAATACGATATGTAGAGGCTAATTAATTACACATAAGAAACACAACCAGACAGTACACTTTTACCAGGTTTTAAAATGCTATATTGGGTCATTACAAGTACTCGCCACAGCACTCGCAGCCTTACGACAGTCCAACTGTTTGTTCATACATTTATATTCTTAACCCTAAAAGGACAAGAACATTACGATACAGAAAATGTTTTAGGTTCCAATTAATACATTTCTGTACCAAATCTAGCTTTTATTTTCAATTTTACTGCTTGTAGAAATCATGATCGAAAGGATTTGCCTCGATGCTTCTCAATGCTAAATCGCAGGGCAACAGTTACCATACAATGTGTATGTTACTAATATGTTTTATTTGTAAAATTTAAAAAATGCATAAGGAATACAAAAAAATTGGCAATGCTAGTGCAAAAAAGAAAAACACCAATAAATAAAATGGCGAGTGAATAGCCTAATCATTTATGATTATAATAAATGCTAATGTCTTGAAAAAAACAAAAAAAAAAAAGTTTTACCTTGGTGTAAGCTAATTGGTTTTTATTTTTAGGAAGGTAGACCCGTTTAGAATCAAACTAAATTACAAACGCGATTACTGAATCGAATGCACAAATTAACTGTTGCACGGCAGTATAACTGAAATGTTTGTTTACATAATTTTTGATTATTTAATATTAATAATATTGCAATGCACCTTGATAACTTGAATTTTGTTTGTTTGTTAACTATTATCACTTTCAATTTTTATTGTCCTTGGGAGGCATTTCAGTTTACAAAAATTATCTTGAGCTATTCATAAAAGTAGGCCTAACTCCCACAATAAATTAATAAAATTGGCTATGAGATTTGCACAGACGATGAAATTAACCATCAGTTTAGTTGTACCGTACGCAGCTTATTGGTTAACAAGAGGATGAAAGAGCACGCTTCTTGAGAGAAAAAGACGCGGTTATCAGTCAACTCAAGATGCTGTGCATTAGACGTCACACCATGATGTCACTTTTGTATTTACGGGATTGTACAAGGATGTGTGTGAATGCGAGCACAGATTACAGTAAAGTGTGAATGAATACATTTTGCAGTCCCAGAACAGTTGCCGGAACGACTTTTTTTTGAATCCCGGGATCTCTGTGTGAAAGGGGCTTATGTGAAAAAGCTTGGTGTTTTGCCATCACTGTAACTGTTTGTTTTCCAACAACCACGGGGGTAAACTGGACCTTGCATATCACATTCAGGCAGCTATGAATTTTCACGATACAAGCGTTTGAATGTTATACATGTAATTCTGCTTTATTTTTTACATTCCAACTTGTTAATAATTTGTGTTAAAATGTGTAGCTGATATGTAATTTCAAACAGTGATAGCTCATATTATATTAGGGATGTGCCAGGGTGGTCGACTAATTGTCCAACAACTTACTAGTCGATTAGTTGGGTAGACTACTAACTAGGGCTGAAACAATTAGTCGACGTTATAGACAAGGTCGACAGTAAAAAAAAAAAAAAAATTTTCATTGTCGAATAGTCGTTTGATCTTATTTAAAGTAACATGAGATCACATTAAACTCTAATGATGGTGCGCGAGAGAAGCGCCGCAGCTTGCGCCTGATTGAGGAGAGGAAGAATTACACAGCTCACAGACGCACTCCAAACTTTCCAAACAGCTTAAGGTGATATAGATCGCAAAGTATGAGGAATTATACAAAAATACAAAATAAGTGTAAACAGAAGCACTCTCTTTGTTAAATAATGCGGAGCCGTTCCGCTTAAGAAAAACTTGCACGTCAGAGCGTTTTCAAAGGAAACGCCTCGGTGTTATATCTTTAATGCTTCCATTATTAAAGTTCAAATAAGGAAGCAGGTCATGTAAATAAGTACAAACTCCAAAACTGGCTTTTCTCTGTGTGGGTGTACGAGTAGCGTGAAGTGACCCGATCTAAGAGGGAAGATATTGAAACCACGCTGCTGATACACACTCTGGCGCGCGTGACTCGCGACATATTGAAGCAAAATACAGTGTGTGTGTGTGTGTGTATATATATTTATATATATATATATATATATATATATATATATATATAATAATGTGTGCGTTGCAGTGTGTATTTTATCATGAAGAAAACCGGGGATAACAGGGATTTTTTTTTGTGAATGTAATTTAGAGGTATTTTTAAAAGATGACTATCCTCTTTATTGTTAGTAACCATGTTTAATACAACCTTTTAAGTCAAGGCACGAGCTGAACAGTTGGTTAAGAGCTAATGAATAATCATTGCAATAATCGCCTGAATAGTCGAATAATCATTCTAATAATCGTTAGATTAGTCGATTGTCAAAATAATCATTAGTTGCAGCACTATTACTGACAATAATATTTATAGTGGTGGTGGTTTAAATGGGAGACGCATTTCTCAAATTAATAAAGAGACGCAACTTCTTGGAGCGTTTTTGTGTGATGATAACTGCTGTGCTTAACAGTGAATAACATCTAGCATGGCAAAAACCTCTGCAAAAAGTTTAGCATCCACATTTCCCTCTGAAACGCCTCTGATCGGGGTCACGTGAACATAACGGAGCCTAATTATACATCTTCCTTATCACCGACTAGTCAAATTTGCACATCCCTTACCTGAACCTTGCAGATCACATTCAGAAAACTATTTCAGTATACAAGCATTTAATTGTAATGCATGTTTTTTTTTTTTTTACATTCCAACTTGTTAAAGGAATAGTTCACCAAAAAAATGAAAATTTGCTGATAATTTACTCACCCTCAGGCCATCCAAGATGTATCTGAGTTTCTTCAACAAAACAGAATTTAAGATTTTTATGATTTCATCTCAGGCCTCCTCCTTTAAACAATTCAAGTGAATGTACTAAATTTGACGGTCCAAAATGCATATTTAGGGTGCATCAAAATAATCCACATGACTCCAGTCGACAAATAAAGTTCTTCTGAACCCAAACGATTATTTCTAGAAACAAATGTTTGCTTCTGTACACCTCTGTGACGCACGATCATGAGAGGGATGACGTAAGCTCATTGGTAAGGTCACGAGTCACGTGGAGGCAGCGGCAGGAAGCGTGCCATTGCTCACAAGAGAAACTTGCACAGACCAAGTGCCGTTCACCAACCAAAACAAATTCAAAACGATACAAAATTTAATTAAAATAAATAATTTCCAAATAATAATATAAAAAAAACATTACTGCAGTAAATAACCATCCTTTATTTTGGAGCAATGCCACTGCGTTATTTACTTGTGCTTTTTATTTAGCAGAAATATATAGGCTATATGACTGTCAGGAATTCAAGCCACGCAAGTTGTAGTTAGTGAAACCAAGTGCGAGAGCGTTTACTGAGATTCACAGGGTTTACACAGTGAGATCACTGGTACAGGTGATATCACACAGAAGAGAAGCTTCACAAACCGAAGAAGAGGTAACAGGCAAAACAGCAGAGTAACCACTAAACAGATAACGATGAAGATCAAGAGCAAATACAGACAGGTAAATAAACACTGCGTGAGAGCAGCGCGGTCAAACTTGTTTGTGTGAGACTTGACAGTGAAGTGGCGTGAAGGCGAGTTATTTATGCAGGCAGTGATGAGCGAGTGAATTGAGTGCAGGTGTGGTGAAATAGAAATCGGATGATGAGGAGCGGAGCACTGAGGGAGGTGCAGAGCCCGAGGGAGGCGTGACAATGAGAAAGTTCACACATATCCGAGTTCGCTGGAAAAACAGCATGGGCACAGCCGAAGAATTCAGATATCGAGCTTTTGTTTCTTTCAATGGTCTGAAATCCTCAGGGGTAAAATATTCACTGCACACCTCCAATATTTGAGAGAATGTAGGTGTGTACTGATATCCAGGTTCAGCGCAATAAGCCAGAGCTTCAAATCGCTCATGATCATGTATAGGCAACTGATGAAAAGTTAATATTTTTCCCGGCGTGCATTTTCTTTGAGGTTTCTGAAGGTTGAAGCATCCGGGATACAAACACCAAATGACCATTTTGAACAATACAAATACAAATATACAGCAAAGACAATTAAACTTTTGTACAGCTCTCCTTCTCTTGTAAACAGTGACGTGCTTCCTGCCTCCTCCACGTGACGCATGACCTTACCAACGAGCTTACGTCATCCCTCTCATAAGCATGCGTCACAGAGATGTATGGAAGTGAACATTTGTAGTTAAAAAAGTATTTAAGTATTTTGTTTCTAAAAATAATCGTTTGGGTTCAGAAGTTGTTTATTTGTCGACTGGAGTTGTGTGGATTATTTTGATGCACCCTAAATATGCATTTTGGACCGTTAAAAAATGGAGTCCATTCACTTGCATTGTTTAAATGAAGAAAGAAACTCTACATCTTGGATGGCCTGAGGGTGAGCAAATTATCAGCAAATTTTCATTTTTGGGTGAACTATTCCTTTAATGTCACGGTCAGGTTTAGGTTATACCTGACAGGACCGTGGCAGCCTTTGTGTTTCCCATTTGTGTGAGCGCACGGGTCCAGTTGTTTGGACCACCGTGTGCACGTCACCGCCGTGTGCTCTCCAGGGATGTCATGGTTCTGTCAACCGGTCAGGTTGGGTTTTGTCCAATGAGGACCATGACATCATCGTCCCCTGTCTGTCTTGTTTCGTGTTCTGTGAGGGTGATTTGCCACCTTGTGCCCTCCAGTGATGTTACGGTCATGGCACCTTGCCAGGTTGCGTGCTTACCTTATTAGGACCGTGGCATCAACGTTCCCTTGTCTGTCCCTTGGGGGGGGGGGGGGGGGTTGGGTCGCTGGCATGCTGAATGAGCGTTTCCATATTCAATTTTTTTATTGTATTTAATTTTCTCTGTCTTGTTGCTGTATTGTATTTTTGTGCACTGGAAGCTCCTGTCACCAAGACAAATTCCTCTAAGCATACTTTGCAATAAAGCTGATTCTGATATACACACACACACACACACACACACACACACACACACACACACACACACACACACACACACACACACACACACACAGATCAGCCGCAACATTAAAAACCAACTGCCTAATATCATGTAGGTCCCCCTCGTGCCGCCAAAACAGCTTTGACCCGTAGAGGCATGGACTCCAAAAGACCTCTGAAGGTGTCCTGTGCTATCTGGCATCAGTTGGTCCAGCACATCCCATAGATGCTCAATCGGATTGAGATCTGGGGAATTTGGAGACCAAGTCAACACCTTGAACTCTTTGTCATGTTCCTCAAACCATACCCAAGCAATTTTTGCAGTGTGGCAGGGTGCATTATCCTGCTGAAAGAGGCCACTGCCATCAGGGAATACCGTTGCCATGAAGGGGTGTATGTGGTCTGCAACAATCTTTAGGTAGGTGGTACGTGTCAAAGTAACATCCACATGAATGCCAGGACCCAAGGTTTCCCAGCAGAACACTGCCCAGAGCATCACACTGCATCTGCTGGCTAGGGCTGCAACTAACGATTATTTTGATTATCGACTAATCTAACGATTATTAGAACAATTATTTGACTATTCGGTCAATTATTGCAATGAATTATCATTAACCGACTATTCAGCTTGTGCCTCGACTTAAAAGGTTGTATTAAACGTGCTTCATAAGTGCTGAATGCAGCTTCACGATTGCAGTAACAAAGCAGATAGCCACAGTCTACTGGCAGATTAATATTGTGGAGGATGACAGTTTCAGAGATTTAGTGCCATTTGCAATGAATATGTAACCTATGTGGGGACTAGTTCTTTCAATTAGTCAAACTCCCACTTTGGGAAACATTTGATGTGACTTGAATTGTTGATATTTTAGAGCATTTCTGTGTTCATACTGTATTGTGGAAGGCTTTGTTTGCAATTATATTGCTATATATGATATATATGAAATATATATATGAAAGGCTACGGTAACTCAGGTAACCACTCTGTACAGTTGTAGTGAGCAGAATAACGTCTCAGAATGCACAACACGTCAAACCCGGAGGCAAATGGACTACAACAGCAGAACATGTCAGGCACTTTATTAGGACCATAGTGTTCCTAATAAAGAGCTCAGTGAGTGTATACATACACACATACTAGGTTTGGGACTGATGCCTTTTTTTTTACACATCAATATATTCACGATTATTGATATATCGAGATTTTTTTCAGATATAAATAGGGTTGCTTGTTGCACAACAGTCTTTTCAAACATTTCTCAACACAACTTTTGTAAACTGAGAGGCAGGGTAAATTAAAGAAACATCTGATGATGACATGGCGTGTTCTAAAATTTAAAACAACTATTTATTTTATATGTACTATGCAACTCACATAGTGTTCCATTAAATTTGACCTCAAATCATTATCAAAAGGACAAAGATTATTTACTCTAGTATAACTGGATGATATACTGTGTATAAGTATCTTTCATAGAGCCTACACAATGTATTTTCAGTAACAAGTGTCTTTTTGTGGTTTGACAGCTTGAATGAAAGACCTATTCATAGCTACATACAGAGGAACTGCATAATAAACGTCACCATTTCTAATTGTTCGGTTTGCGCAGTTACACAAGTTTCACTAACCTGCAAACTCAAACGTCACTTTGTTCATTCTTGAAGTACAAAAACTTTTGTAACTTTGGACTGCCATCTGTGCCGCTTCAGCTCGTCCTGTGTGTGCGTGCTTGCGTGATAGTAACCGCGACCAGCTTTTGTAAATGGTATATATGGTCTCCAAACGCTATTACACCAGACTATTAAACAGAAGGCCAACTGAGTGAATTGGAAAGCATGACAATTGGGCTTCTAATTTAAATGTCAGCTAATTTTAATATATCGATCCCTCAAATATATCGATAAAATAACATGCCGATCAATAATCGATATATATCATTATTTTATGACATCCCTAATACATACACAACTGTTTAGGAAGAGAAGAATGAAATGCACGAGCACTTAAACATGTGCTCATGCACATCGGCTGAGCTGTGGTACTGTTTAAATAACACTTTGTTGCACACCAGCCTATGATTGTGGTAACACAATGACACATAACAAAACAAACTGTGATTGGTCATTAACATGTCTCAGACAGCTCCTTTAGATGCAAGCAGGCCATTCTCGGCATACTCATGGCTTCTAAGTGAATTGGCTGAGGCTGATCATTTTAAAATACCACATATCGGCCAGTTTATCAGCCTCTACAATATGTCAGTCATCCACTAGTAAAAACTGACCTAAACTAATGCCGTTCCTCAGAAAAACAGATTGTCTTGCCACAAACTCACTACTGGTTGAGCCAATGTTGGGCTAGATGGTTGCTCAAACAAACAGAGCCACTGTTTACACTTTTAGGTGAAATCAACCTACAAATGGCTTACTTATAACTTACAGTTGATTCTGTAGATTAAACTGGGATACGAATAAGAGAGAAAAAAAAAGACATTAGCGTTTAAAAAAAAAAAACAAACAACGCTATTAGCCAATACAGAAATAAGTCACCAATATACAGTGCATTCCTAGAAACAACCTAAAACACCTAAAAGCAAACCTGGAAATGAGAGAAATAGACAGATGATATACTGCTACATTGCATTAAAAAGCAGTAAGATTAAAAATATTTCATTATGTACAGAGATTAAAAAGAACACATACAGTCTGTAAAATTCCCAGGGCCAAAAACACATGGACCCGATTTCTTTCTTTGGATGACCTGCGGTGAGAGCCAAACCCAACACCCTGCCTTCAATTCATGCATTATTTAACAAAACAAACAGCAATTCCCCTTTGCAGGCAGTGTAAATCTGAAGGAAATGCTGGTTTCACTCTTTGAGGTAAAATGTATTGGAAGTTAGAGAATAGCTTGCTCAGACCGTCTTGAATACAGTGTCAACAATAGTGCCATCTAGAATATAAAAAAAATAAAAAAAAAGAGTGGCGCCACGCTACAAAGTAAATCACAGGTTCAGCCTCATTTGCAACCATGTGGCCAGGCAAACCTCCAGTTAGTCTTTTGAATTAAAAGGTCATTATTAGCAAGTCGCCGTTTGATGTCATTTTAATATAACAGAGTCCATTACAATCTCCAAAGCATTTGCAGACACAATGTATCCCTCATCAAATAAAACTGAATGCATAATTCTGCCCTTTTCATTTGATCAGGATTCATTTATTCATAAATGTGTGCAAGGTTGCTTGAGTCCAGGCAATGGGAAATGCCACTCCTTGTTATGGATACAAAAGGAAGTGTGTGTGAGAGAGAGAGAGAGAGAGAGAGAGAGAGAAAGTGGGAGTATGAATGCAAACATTCATGTAGCCTCTTTGTAATTTGCTTTGACTTGACACTGTGAATGAGGGTGATGATGCAAAACTGGTTTACCGTAAGCATGGGAGTGGTGAGCAGTCCCCAGGCAAAGAACTCCAGGAAGATAACCACCACGGCATGGTAGACACTGGGTTCGCCAAT
The DNA here is from genome assembly GCF_019703515.2 of Myxocyprinus asiaticus. Taxonomy (NCBI): domain Eukaryota; kingdom Metazoa; phylum Chordata; class Actinopteri; order Cypriniformes; family Catostomidae; genus Myxocyprinus; species Myxocyprinus asiaticus. The sequence goes on from NC_059349.1 coordinate 38,732,166, forward strand.
CCCCTGTGGCTAAACATGGAGGATTTACATTACTAATAGCCTACAAACTGTTACTACAAACAAACAAATTACAGGAAGTGTCAACATGGATGCAATAAAGTGGAAGGTTGGAAGACACAAGTAGGGGTGGGTAAAAATATTGATTTTCCGATGCATCGCGATCTTTGTTTGAACAAATCTCGATATCGATTCTTATATCCCAAGATCGATTTTTTACTCTATGCGCAACCTTCTACAACAATGGGAAGAAAATTGCTTGCATTAGAAATTCAGCAATGAGATCCTTTCACTGTGTGTTGAGAGTAAAAGTTGTTCCGTGTAATGTGTGTCCAAAGAAGAGATCCACGCGACCCATTGGTCACTGAATAATGTCTCTTTTAATACCCTTTCTGTTCTCTACATACAGTTGTTGATCAAAAACAACAAAAATAAACATTTCATTCTAATCATGCATGGCACAGATGAGATAAAGCATGTTAAATGAGCTCGTTAACATGCACTCATTTACATACCCTGTTTACAGAAATGCCTGTTTTCTTAAAGAGACAGTACTAGTTTAACACGTGTTCAACAAAATCCATGTAAAAACCTGTAAATAGTACAAACTGTTATTAAACAATAAACATGTAACAAAATTATATGCAATATATTATCATATTTGTTGACTGAATACATGGATTTGTTCATTTTTAAAAAGCCAAAAATGTGACCAAAATGATGAAAAACTAATAAAATATAATTAGTAAAATTTATATTTTAATATTGTACCTAGTTAGAAGGTCCCCTGTATAATTAATAGCATTAGCTGGGAGAAAATGTATTTCATATGTAAGCAAAAGCTACATTTTAATGGAAACATACCCATATGAATCGAAAGCTTGTGAATCGGAAAATCTGTATCAATACCCAGCCCTACATACAAGAGTAGATATGATACACATTATAGATAAGGCAGAGCAAACATCAATATACAGACATAACCAACAATTTAATGCCATTTATTACCATTAGCATTAGATAAACAATATTATTCTGTGCAACAATAGGGTCCAAAATGCCTATATGCAGCCAGACTCATTAGCTCACAGGCCTTATTTCTCATCATTACATCTGTTGAGCAGTAAATGGTTTAGAAAAAACACTGAGATAACTATTTCACATTAAGTGAACACCTTCACTCTGCCATAGATTAAGTGAGTGAAACCTGATTGAGAGTGTGTCCTGAACATCAGAAGTGAAAAAGCCTGCACTCTTGTGATTAACAGTCTGTAAACTGAGCTCAATGCTACGGATCATTAGTAAGGGGGGAAAAGAGTAAAATCTCTGGCCTGTGTCAGAGTGGCTGTGTCCAACAAATAGCCTGGAGAGCAAGGCAGGTAAATACAGGAGGCCCATTGAAAATGCAACCTTCATCCATGGTGTTCATTTCAACAGTGTCAAATGTGTCTTGAGATGATCAACTGTACAATAAGTCAGGGATAAGAAACCTCTGATTTAAAGTTTTTTTTTTTTTTTTTTTTTTAAGTTTTTAAATAGCTTATGATGTTGCATAACAAATCTAGAGCAGAAAAATAAGGTAAGTGACCTTAAATTAAAGAGATCATTCAAATAAACGGTTTCCTTCAATTGAAACTTGCTGTCTAGCAAAACAAGTCATTTGGACTGGTAAGGACTGTCCACTATTTAGATAAGGCAATAATTAGAGTTCCTCCTGGTTTAGGTAATGACTATGACAGAAGTGCTGAAGCACAGAGATTGTAAGTGGCCAACTTCTTGTTTGACTGATTTGAATTTACTTTAACAGCTCAAAACTTTCCGTTTAATTTCTATCAGTGCTGTTAATAAGCTGAATCGATGTCTAAATGCAAGCCATCATCGATCTTGCTGGTTTTCGCGCCAGTTGGCTTGTTGTTATTACCGATGGCTGTCTAATGGAACTGTTGCCTGTCACCAATTATTGTTCATTTCTCATTATAGTAAGGAGATGCGAGTTTATATGACGATACGGATGCAATTATCAGAAGCTGTCTTGACTAAAAACAACTAAAAACACTGCCTTAGATTGCTAGCCCTCACTAGCACATGGCTACCTGCCTCAGAGAAATGTTGTACTCACAGTGCCTCCATCTTTAATAATGATTTTCTTAGCCAGAAGAATGCTGCGGTTGATCCGCTTCTTCTTCTTCTTCTCTCCAGTCATTGTTAACTTACATCCATTCTTGTTTGTGGACGATGGACCTATAAGGTGTGGCAGCATACATGTTAGCATACACACTAAGCTTCGCGACTTCCTGTCCTCCTCCCCCTCTGTGAAATAAGTTCCGCCCTTATTTTTCATAGCAGGCATCTGATTGGTCATCTTCTTAAGGGCTTTCCGCGTGCTTTGATTGGCTGAGAACATCATCTGTGCGAGCGAATCTGACGGTGCTCATTACCTCAAAGCAGTACAAAAAACAAAAACAAAAAAAAAAACAAAACAAGGAATCCCTCTTGTTTTGTAAAACAACTGTGGTGTACTGTTTTATTTATTGTGTTATCCACGTGTATAGTCTGGATTTTGTCAGACAACACAAGTCCGGTGTTATTTTGCTAAAAGCCAGCTTGAGAATAAGGAATAAAAATGATAATAAATGACAGTAATTCACAATCACTTTGCTGGAAATTTATATTGGACGTCTTGAATGATGACAGCAGAACTGAAATAATTTGGTTTAAATTTGCAATTAGATTACAGACAGGATTTACATTTTTACAAAAAATGTGGGTTGTCACTTTTAAAACACCTGTAACCAATTCTCCTCTCTCCAGTGGAATATATCTAAACCACCCTTAATATGTAAAACAGCTGTGTTTATGACACTAACATGTTCCCACTGATTTATCTTAAAAACAGAAAAGAAGCTTTAAAGAACTAGGAGATCTGTACATTATTGAAAATAATAAACGGCATGCAGCAGCTTCATAGTACACTTTAAACAAGCATGCAAGAACATCTATCACATGATTTCCAACCTCCTATATCATCTAAATTAATTTTTTACATTATAAAATATAGATAAAAGGGTCACACATTATGAGAATACTACACACTTATCAGATATGATTTGATTTAGAAAGCACAGTTTTCTTTAAGGCGTATTTACATTGTTAAATTCACCTAAACTATGAAGGGAATGATTTAATGATGAGGATAAGCACATTTATACAGTGCATTCAGAAAGTACTCAGACCCAGATTTTCTTTTTAATAAATTTGCAAAGTTATAAAATAAAATCTGCTTTTTGCTTGGTCATTATGGGGTATGGAGTGTAGATTTTGCAACATAACAAAATGTGAAAAAATTAAGGGGTCTGAACACTTTATGAACGCACTGTATCTTTAAAGTTTCTGTTTTGTGAAAAGAATAAAGATCTGTCAAACTCACTTCCTCTACATGCTGAATATATAATAATATGGGTCCAGATGATTCCATATTGTTCATAGAAATGTTGCATTAGCCACATAAAAAAGCAGTGGTTGAAATATTTTAAAATCCAAAAATGTTGCCAAGATTATAATTTTTAAATAATCCAAGCAAAACATCATACAAAGTAACAATGACTTTAAAACAAACATATTTTATAAACAACAGGGCAACATTCATTCTAAAACAGAATTAATTTATGCAGCAATTGATTTATTCCTATATAGGTTATAGGAAAGACAAATATCTGCATAGACTTTAGAATACAATTCTTTTTGGTGCTACTTAATGTTAAACGTCTTCATCTATGAAAGGGATGTCAAGGTCAGAAAAGAGTCTTTTGCCCTGGTTGCTTGGAGAGGTGGAGGTGGTGAGGGATTTGAGGATAGCTTGGCTCTGGATGACACACATAGACTGGACTCCATCTTGACGGGAGGCAGAACGGTTTTGGTATTCAGTATGCTGTATGCTCCCTGTTCTGGTATGAAGTGCTGGATCAGGGGGTTTAGCAGGTTCCGCTGGTCTGGGGCTCTTTAAAGAAGTGCTCACTGAAATAGATGCTTTGGATTAGCCAGTGGAGATCTCAACACAGATGGACAAACCAAGCTTTTTACTGTTTGCCAATGATAGCTTAACTAAACAGACAAACATTCTTCTTATTTCTAGCAGCAAATCAAACTACTGGTTATAGACAGAAGCATCGTGCCCAAATGCCCATTCAAAAAGATTTTCGACCGAGGTGCATTTTAAAACAACTTCCAATTTTTTTTTATATATTTAATAATTAAGTTACATGATTATTGTAGGTAGAAAAAAGTGTTTTCTTTGGCAGAATTCACCCATTAATATCTACATTTGATCTTTTGAGCCAATCGAGTCATACCTTACACAAATAATTTGCTTTAAACTGAAAATTCTGTCAAATATGTTATTTTGCAAATGCCAAATCTGCATTTTTTCATACATATATATATATAATATTAATTATTATTATTATTGTTATTATATTTTAAATAATCATTATTATAATATATATAAAACAGTATGTATATATATTTTATGACATACCTAATACATATATAATTATATATTATAATAAAATTATTATTATAATATTATATATATATATATATATATATATATATATATATATATATATATATATATATATACATACATCACACACACACACACACACACACACACACACACACACACACACACACACACACACATACAGTATATATATTTCAGAATTTGAACCTGGGTCAAACAAAAACTTTACATCTAGATTAACACGTCTTGCGCTTAAATAATAAAACTACTGATTTGTAGAAATGTTTTTGTTTTTTCTTTGATAATTATTTAACTTCTGTTAACAAGTAAACCAGGAATGCCAGTGCTGCCCCCTTAAAAATAGGAAAATGACACCCCAGGTTAGAGAGTGACAGAAAGTTACATAACTACCCCAGCGCAATAAGCAGCTCACCACAACAGCAGCAAATCCAAGCCCTTTTCAATGCAGAGCATGCGAGATGTCCAAAGTTTTTAAAATGTTCTGTACCTCAGTACTGACCTTCTGAGTCCAAACTCACAAAATGATCTTCTAGGAGACTCTCAGAGCTGATAAATGAATCAGAGTCCATGTTCTCAGCATCAGAGCTATCCTGGTCAAGCTCAGACAGACTGTAGGCCAAATCATTCCTAAACCACAAACAGAAGGTTTGAACTGGACAACAGAGTCATTGATCATTTTAACATTTAGACATAAACGAGCTCTGTGCACTTGGACAGAAGAAGGTTGGAAGAGATAAAATCAACATGAAAATGTTGAATAAAGATACTATTTTAATGTAAATGAAGCTAATTGTTTTGAGTGTTTGTGCAAGAAGACAATGACAATAATGTATTTTTTATAAATTACAGTGGGGTCTAAGACCACATAAAAAATCTGGGATTCAAAATTAACTTTGAACCTTAATATAAACAAAAAATTAAACATTATGACAAATTGATAAAGAAATATTTAATAGTCTGCACTATTTCTAGGTCATTTATCAAATATCAAGCAAATATCTGACTTGACTATGTTAACTCAAATTAATCAGTAATGATTAATCAGTACGAACAGATTTCCTTGCTATTGAAGAACACAAGATGCTCTTTGAAACATTCCCAAAATCATGCTGGGATAACATGGATCATCAGGTTTTGTGCAAGCTTGTATGGAGTCCTTGCTACCAAATAAGAAATTCCTGTTAATTTTTCAATTCAACTCTTCACTCAAATTGTTATGCTGATAATATTATATAAGGAAACGATGTATTAGAACAATGCAAAAAAATTCACAGTTGGACTCTTGAGCCCCACTGAATATATTCTGAAGAAAGGGAACCCAATACATTAATGAAAAAGTAAATGTTAGATGCTACAACTCACTTTTCCTTCTTAATAGACTTGATCCGCTCAATCAGGGTCTCCATTGAAGAGGCATCAGAATCTAATTTCGGCTGCTCAAATATCTAATGGAAAATGAGATGAAATCATGTTAAAAAATGAGAGCCATGAGATGCCTTTAGCAAACTGGAACAGGTCCCAGCTTTTAACCAGTGAGACCACATGACAAAATATTAGACTAGAAATAGGCAAACATTTAAGCAAACAGGTGGCTGTGCTATAATATGAATTCATTCACAGCTGTTAAATGCTGTTGTTAGGCATGATGCACAGCAAGGTCACTGCAATCCCTTCAGCCATGACTATATTCACAATATAGCATGGCCTTGATTGCTTTTATGAAACTGTTATTAAATTATGAAAATATTAAGGCCACACATTTATATAACATTCATTTATTTCTAGTTAAGCACCATACTTCCGCTAGTAGATGAAGTCCCTGACATATAAACTAAAGGTGAGACTAGGATCTGTTAAATAACATTAACTTTTGCTGGCTGCACAATGACACTGTATTGACCCATTAGCAACCAGGAACTGAACTATTTATTGTATAATGCTATTTTTACAGCAGTTTTTAAACTGTAATTATACTTCATGTATATTACAACTCAGAATGTGAAGCTTTTCTTACCGTGTTCTCTCTCCTGAGCTTGAGTTGTTTAATGGCTATAGCCTCTGCATTTTCCAAATGCTGAATTTCTGCCATTTTCTGATTGTAACGCCTTGTTTGCTCATTAATCAGAATCTCCACACAGCTGCACAAATAAACAATAGCCATGAAGTCCAAATTTAAGGCGGTGCAACTGAATGAAATTGCCATCGTGTTTGTCATCAACACTGATTTAGCTTCTTTCATGAAATCATACGTTTATGAAAAACATTAAAGAAAAAGTATTGCCATCTTTACTTCTATTTCCACCATCTTCACTATATTATAATATAGTGGCAAAAATCTGTAGCTATACATTTCAGTGTTTCCCCTATATGCATTTTGCAGCAAAGCTGGGCTACTGTTGAATTATGAGCGCCGCTGTTGGGATTTCACACTTTTAATTTAAAATTCTTGACGCAACATAACACTTGCCAGCCCCAGTCAGCTGTGAAAGACACCCCACAAATACAAGCACTTACAGCGACGTCACTGCATAACAACATGTGTTAAACTCGCTTTATTTCAAGTGGCCCGCGAGCTTATTTCTGAAACTTACGGCAGGGGATCGCAATGTTTCACTGAACAATCAGTTAGCGCTTTCCTCGTGAATATAAATGAGACTTCTCCTGTCATCTGTATGTTTTGCTCGCTTCAAAAGCGGAATGAAAGCTCTGCACGGGTCTATTATCAACACGGCTTAATTATAGCAGCACAAGTGCGGACTGGTCTCAACTGCACAGACTATTTTAAATGTGCTTGTGATACAGTGAGATGCGCGGCGGGGATTGCGAAACCCGTTTGAGTGCTGTACAGAATTGTCTGTTGCAAAACTCTTATGTCTTGGTGATGAAACTAGTTTAAAACAAACAGCCCACACATTCTAAACAGCACTGACAAAGAAAAAATGAGAAGACATAAATTAGAAGGCTTTTCAATTCACAGATCACAACGCTTACAAAACTTTACCATGGATTTACTGCAGTAATACTAACTGTACTGTGTTACCTATGGCAGATGTGGCAGAAAAACTTTCTAAATGTATTTAGACTGCTGTTTTTTTCAATACAAAAATGCCATAGTTCTTTATATAGAAACCATAGTTAATACCCATGGTAGTGAGGAGCCATGCGTGGTTTTTCCTATGGTTACCATGACCTATTACAAATATCATTGTTAAAACTATGGATACTATGGAAGGACTATGGTGCATTTTCCTAATTATGGACCAAGCAATCAGTTTTCCATCAGTGTAAAATCTGTACTCTTGTAATGCTCTCTGATTGTAGGAAAATGTAAGTTGTTTTGTTTGCCTTCAGAAATTCCAAGACATGACTGTAGTTTAATCAGTAGGAGCCTGATGAGAGGAATCTGTAAAGAAGATCCAGCTTATTCACACTGTCAGAATATTTCAATTTAGCCATGTAAAAATTAGCTGTTCATTTTTCCACAGATGTTACTGTTGTCAATATCAATTTTCATCTGCATCAATGCTGTACTGTCAAACATGCATTTCAGTGCACATAACATGTAAAATGATTGGTAATTGCATGGGTGCTATCAAAGCAGGTGCTGCTGCCACATTTTCAAAGGGCACTTTGAGGGCACAAATAAACCCTGATGTGGCCCAGGCTGAATTTGAGTTTGACACCCCTGTTTTAATCTATTCTTTGACCAACACGTGTTAATACGAGTCCGGCGATGCAGGCTTGTGGACGCGCTCACAACAGCACCTCTGCTGAAAAAAATCCTAGGGGAAACACTGCATTTTGTCAAAACCAAAATCTGTCTAGTGACAAATGGGTTTGGCTCAACTAAGCTCAGATTCAGAGAAAACCTAATTTTAAAACTGCATCCACAGTAAACACAAAGTTACGTTGGAGCCATTTTTCACAGTTTCAGTGTTGTAGTATCTTTACTACTACTATCTTTACTATCAATCACCAGTTTCAAGCAAAACCAGACAAACAAGCTAGCCATAAATGAGGAAATCAAAGAAACAGAAGATTCTCACAGAGTGGTCTTGTTTATATCTTTCAGACTGAGGAAAGGGTCTGAAGAATCTGGGCAGCGTAGTATGCAGGGTGCAAACACTATTGCCAGACCATTAGCTGACATCCGATTTTGAGCTTCCTCTTTTGCCACTCTAAATAAAAATACATAAATTAGGCAAGTGGTGAGGCAATGCACAGGATGTGTAATATTCAGCCCAGTCATATGCTATTCCTGTTTGAGATCCTTACTTCACGAGATGAAAAATAAGCCTTTCAAGAGTAGAGAAGTTTGGGGGAGGTAATTCATCTAACTTTCGGTAGATAGCACGCAACCGCTCAGACTCTTCTGGCAAATCTGGAGGAAAAAAGCATAGATTTCTTTCTAAAATATGTGGTATAAATGTTTAGCCTTTATGCTTAAAATTGTATATTGCTAATAACATACCAGCAGCATACAGGAAGTCATTATAGAGGCTATATGTCATAAGTGGGTCAGGTAGCTCCCGTAGCCACTGTTTGACCAGGCCGGTGATGGTGTGGATGGGATAATTGTCAAGGCAGACAGTCTGGGGATCTGTGGGGGAAAAAAAACATTAATGAAAAAAAGTCAAAGAACTTTACATACACTGGACACAAAAAGTATTTGGACACTTAAGCCACACTTGAATATACGAATGCCTTTGCAATATGTTACAAAATCAAAACAAGGTATAACACAAACACACTTTTCAAGCAAAGCATCTCACAAAATGAAGTTTGTTAGGTTTCAAATAAAAAAACAATAGACATATTACCAGACACTTTCTGACTGTCAAACCTTCCGAAAGATACAAATATTGGGCTATAGATATTAGGCTGCTATATTATAAAGCATATAAACATATCTAGATTAATCAAGTAACTATTAATTTATTCCCCCATGTTTATTTTGATGTATTGTCTGTAACGTCTCGAATAACACAATTTGACAACAAAAAAAAAAAAAAATAAATAAAAAAAAATAATTATAGTTTCTGTAGCTTTCTGTAGCTTGATATTAATTAAAATGTAAGCATATGTTGCCATTAATGTTTAGGAAAACTATTTGCTCAAGAAATTGTTTTATTAGGTGCTACTAGTTACAAATCAAAAAGGGAAATGGAAAATGCACACCGCAGTCACACTCGGGTCTAAGGAGGACAATGTGATGAACTACACTCATGGTAATTCTGCAAGGATACCTATGTGAACTTGAAGGGAACTGACTTCACACATGTTCTAAATTGACCTTTGAACCAGCTGGTTAAAATAAAAAAAAAAGATAGTGAAGAAACATGAAGTAAATTCTGAGAAAAGGTCCAAATCTATTTGTAAATTCCACTTGGTTTGATATTTTCAATCTAATGCAATGAAATTAATTAAGTGTCCAAAACAATCCAAATAATTTTTTGGCCACTGTTTACTACGAGGACGTTCCCGTCCTTTCATCCCTGATAATGAGATGTTAAGCATCTACTGAGGCATACAATTACCTTTCTCTAGTATTTGGTGAAGCTCTTTGGCTCTGCAGGCTGAGCCTGACTTGCGGTAAATGCCCTCTGTGTACAGTCCATTCATTTCAACATGTACTAGCATCTTCTCAATGACAAAAGGCACAGAGTCACCTGTGCGGGCCAGGATGCATACAGGTACACCAAAGTGAAGAGTGTGGTGTTGCTCACCCTCTTTCTGATGAATGGAAACATACAAATAAACAATAATTATGTCTGTCAGCTGTCATCAGTGTGCATGCAACAGCATAACTTAGCTCACCCTCATGTTGAACATATATGATGTTATTTTTTCCATGGAAAACAAAAGGAGATGTTAGTCAGATGTTAGGCAGAATGTTAGCCTTAGTCTCCATTCAATTTCATGGTATGGAAACAAGGTGCAATGAAAGTGAATGGCGACTAAGACCAACATACTGCCTAACATCTGACTAACATCTCCTTTTGTGTTCCACGGAAAAAGTAAGTCTTATGGGTTTGGAAAAACATGACAGAATGTGAATCTCTTTAAGGTGCTTTTTGTCCTTTTTTTGAGCTGGACAGATTTAGTCCCCATCCACTTCTGTTATATGCAAAAGAGCAACCTAGATATTCCACTAACTAACTCACTCCTGTTGTGTTCATAACATCACATAACATAACATAACATCAAACATATTTTAAATGAAATGAGGATGTACAGTGTACAGTAATATGGCAGTAGTGCTTACCTTCCTTGCACAGTAAGCAGTACAATTTATTATTATCTTGCTAAGACACTTCTTGTGACACACCATCTTACAAGCTGAAACAGAAAAAAAACAAACAAAAAACAGTATAAAGTAGCACTAAATCTTTGCCAATTTGCACTGATCAAAGAGGAAAATGATGAATACTTACAGCTGCACATGAAGGCCTTTTCCATGCCCCATATGTACGAGTTGCACTGGTCACATGATTGCATAATGGTCACCTGGTATGTGCTAAATAAGTGACCCCGTGGACTGTCAGGCTTACAACGAGACAAAGTAAAAAAACAATTTTTATTTTGAATATAGTACAATAAATATTCTTGTCTAATTTTTGTTTTTTCAAGGTCACCAAAATAACTTACACATATATCTCTTTTAGATTTTCTTCGTTTCCTTTCCTTAATCTGGAAGAGAGGCAAATAAATTAATCTCAAAGAAAGTTGATACTAGGGCCACATGAAATCTGCACAGTGATTTTTTTTTTTTTTTTTTTTTTTTGCGGTAATTTTGAGTGTAAAATTCTTCAGATTTATGTGAAATTGATTTAAAATGGTAGTGTTACATGGAGCTGAGACTACTACACTCAGGGTTCCCACATCTTTAGATCAGTGAATTCCCATTACTTTTCCATGAACTTTCCAGTTTTATAGGGATTTTTTTTCTAAAATAGTTTTAGCAATACATTTTGCATTCCCTCACAATGCGTTTTGTGTTCCCTCGCAATACATTTTGCATTCCCTCACAATAAATTTACCCTGGTTTTACTTTAGTAAACATATTTTAACCTTGACATTCATAGTAAAACCACAGTAATAATACAGCAAAACAAAAACAATGGTACCATGGTATTTGAAGTAAAATTATAATTACCATAAGAATTACCATGGTTAATCCATAGTAAAACCATGGTTTCTGCCCAAAAAAAATAATTGTTACTTAACTTACTTTTCATAGTTATCACAATTTTACTATAGTAAAACCATGGTTTCCGTCCAGAAAACAAAAACAAAAAAAACAAAACATGGTTAGCCTACAACAGTCATGGTTACAACAATATTACTATAGAAAACGTCTCGGTTACATACGTAACCTCGGTTCCCTGAGAAGAAGGGAACGAGATATTGCATTCTGCTAACGCATATGGGGAGTGTCCTCCTACATGACCTAGTGGAAACCTCTCTACAATAATGCCAATATTCTATTATTGGCAATGGTGTTTGAGCCCTGCCCTTTTAGGCGCGAAGCTGTCCGCTATAAAAGCAGGCGTGCAAACACCATTCCTCAGAATTTTCTGACTGAGGGACAAAGAGCGCATCGCTCGCACCTCAAAGAACTCCGAGTCTTGTAGTGCGGCCAGCATTCACAATGTCTTGTTCCTTTGTCTCAGGGAACCGAGGTTACGTACATAACCAAGATGTTCCCTTACGACTCAGTATACTTGACATTGCATTCTGCTAACGCATATGGGGAACAGAATCCCATCACGTCGCACTACACTACATAACCTCCCAGAGAGGAAACATGATGCTGCAGTCTCGCGGGACGTCGACTGACATGAGTATGCCGCAGTGAGTGACCCTCATGTTGGGACAGGAGGGGAGCACTCAGAATGGATATATGAACTATAGTCATATAGTATGAATTAACCACTTCACGAACCCAGGCGAGAAGGAAGTTTATTTATAGTGAAAGTGACTAAAGTGAGCTTCTAGATGAGAGATGAATCACTGTCTTGATGGAACAAAATTCGGAGGAATGGTGTTTGCGCACTTGCTTTTATAGCGGACAGCTTCGCGCCTAAAGGGCAGGACTCAAACACCATAGCCAATATTAGAAAATTGCCATTATTGTAGAGAGGTTTCAACTAGGATGTGTGGAAGGACACTCCCCATATGCATAAGCAGAACGCAATGTCAAGTGTACGGAGTCATAAGGGAAACCATGATTTCTGCCTAAAACGATGGTTACTACAGTCTACAATATTACTATAGTAAAACCAGTTAAACTATACTATTTATATAGTAAAACCGTAATAACCACAAAATTATGATTTTTATCTCCATCTGTTTTTGTTTTCCTGAATCACTATGGTTTCACAACAAATGTCACGGTTAAAATATGGTTACTGTAGTAAAACCATGGTAAATTTATTGTGAGGGCAAGCAAAACTTATTGTGAGGGAACGGAAACTATTGTGAGGGAACACAAAACTTATTGCGAGGGCACGCAGAACTAGAGGTGGGAATCACAAGGTAATTGGCGATACAATATTATATCGATATTTAGGTCATGATATGATATTATTGCGATTCTTTATTTTTGGTGTATTGCAATTCAAAACTACGATATATTGCAATATTTCACTCAATGTTTCTCATTCGTCTTCATTGGACTTCAGAGAATTGTTACCAAATCACCAAATGCATTGTTAAATTAATATAAAAGTGCCAGTTTACAAAACAAGGCCAGTTTATTTCCTAATATCCATGTACAATGCAAAGCCATAAGCATATAAGACCTTAATGGGTACTTATTTCTGTGGTTAGGTCAATGTAGCTAGTCTTTCTAAAAATAAATTATAGTATTTATGAATACAATAGTAGTGATCTTTATTTATTACAACACAGTTTCAATACACAAAGTATAATACATTTCAATATGTTAGCAATATGATACTAACATTTTTGTCAAAATACCACTGTTAATGTTACTACTGTCAAATTGTATTGCATTTTAGTAACGGTGGTTGATTATGTGTAAAGCATGATAACTGCACTTTCTAAGGGACTGTTGTTGATTTCCTAGATCAGTTTGGCAAAGAGAAAAAAACACTTCCCATCCCTTCCCATAATTTTAAAATTCCCTGATATCTCCAGGTACTGTATTCCATGACAGTGGGAACCATGTACACTCTTATCAGTAGCTTTCAAAATACAATTATGATAGAAAAAAATAAATAAACATGCAAATGGTAGGAGACCATTTGGTAGTATTTTGTGAAAGCTTTTTGTGGAATTCTGCAGGTGCAGATTCCATGTGGGCCTGGTGATAACTTTCATTAATCCTTACATCTCAAAAATTTATTTGAAAACATTCAAAGTTCTGAGGAAATCCTAATAGCTTTTTAAGTTACCTTACAAGGCTCTGCCTCTAATCGTTTGAGCTCTCCCCTGATAAATCCATCCAGAACTGACTGGAAAAGGTTCACCACCAGTGGCACCTCAGACACTTTCTTCAGCCCTGCGAGACTGAATACCTTTGTCTGGTAGCCTGTCATCAGGGTCTTATAGCCGATATTGGGATTCTATTGGGCACAGATAGCAGATTGTGTCAATGTTTGCAAAAACAATTTGATATGGTCCTGCAAAACTGTTCCATCAGATTTTTTATTGCCATCCACTATGGAAATATAGTGGGGTAAAGTTAAAAATAAGCAGGCCAGATACACATACTGAGATGGAGTACATGCTTTTGATTGTGTCTCTGAACTGCGTGGTGGCTGTGAAGAAGATTTTTTCAGTCTCGGATAGTTCCTTTGTGCGGGTGCTTAAATCATTCATCTGCAATCAACATCACAACAACAGATTAAGTAATACTACTTTCAAGAAACAGAAACTACAGAATAATAGCAGAATATTAATGTTTTAGTAAACTATCCATTTACAAGCAAAGTGCCTCTCAAAAAACGATTAAGGAATATGAAAACGCACAATACACACCTGATTGCCTAAGAACTCATCCAGGTGGCGGAGTTCATTAGTATCAGTGATCTCTCGGTCCAGTGATGAATTCCATTGCTCTTGGATGCGAGTAGCTCGGCTGATTTTAATAGTGGGGTTGCAACGGGCTCCAGAAAACGTGTCTGAGCTTTTGGCACGTGAAGAAGACGACTGAGATCCAATGGCTTTTGGCCCAGAGACCAGAGAGAGAATGCAATTGAAAAATTAAAAGAGTCCAAATGTACAGTAGATATAAGGATTTCTTCCCATTTTAAAGTTCTATTCCTTTATGTCTATAATGAATTGCGTGCTTGGTTCTGTATGAAGAAAAAAAGAAAAAAAAAAAAATAACCTAGCTCATTTCCATCTGCCAATGTTTTTGCCATGGTAATATTTCCATCCTGGGGCGTCAGACGCTTCTTAAAAAGATTTAGGAATCCCCGCCTAGAGCATACAAAGGAAAAAAATGTCATTAAATCACAATGGAAGCAACGGGTCTCATTCACTTACTGTGCATACGCACATATTTGCACATAAAACCTGTATGGCAACATATTAACACAGAAATCCTGATTAATCAATAAGTTTGCACTTAAAATTATAAAAAGTGTTACGAAAGAATCTGGAAAAACCTTAAACTGATTTTACATATTATTATAAGAAACAGAATAATTAAGCGTTAATGTGTTAATAATTTCCGAATTACAAAAATAATTATTGCATTATAGCTCAAAATGGTATAAGCTCTGGATGAAAATGCAGCCATGTAGTCTAGGCCTATATAAAAGATGTTATTACTGAATGAGGCCCATTGTGTTTACACTTAAACATATGTTAGTGTAGCTGTAGATTAACTGGTAGTAGCATGGCACTAGAAATGCCAAAGTAATGAGTTTGATTTACAGGGAACACGCATGACAAAACGTATACCTTGAATGCACTGTAAGTCGATGTGGATAAAAGCGTCTTTCAGATGCATTAATGTACAGTTGAAGTCAGAAGTTTACATACACTTAGGTTGAAGTCATTAAAACAAATTTTTTAACCACTCCACAGATTTCATATTAGCAAACTATAATTTTGGCAAGTCGTTTAGGACATTTACTTTGTGCATGACACGAGTAATTTTTCCAAAAATTGTTTACAGACAGATTGTTTCACTTTTAATTGACTAATCACAATTCCAGTGGGTCAGAAGTTTACATACACTAAGTTAGCTGTGCCTTTAAGCAGCTTATGCTTAAATGTCAAGCCTTTAGACAATTAGCTTCTGATAGGAGGTGTACTGAATTGGAGGAGTATGTTTAGATGTATTTTAAGGCCTACCTTCAAACTCAGTGCCTCTTTGCTTGACATCGTGGGAAAAAGAAATCAACCAAGACCTCAGAAAACAATTGTTGACTTCCAAAAGTCTGGTTCATCCTTAGGAACAATTTCCAAATTCCTGAAGGTACAACGTTCATCTGTACAAACAATAGTACGCAAGTGTAAACACCATGGGACCACGCAGCCATCATACCACTCTGGAAGGAGACGCATTCTGTCTCCTAGAGATGAACGTAGTTTGGTGCGAAAAGTGCAAATCAATCCCAGAACAATAGCAAAGGGCCTTGTGAAGATGCTGGAGGAAACAGGTAGACAAGTATCTATATCCACAGTAAAACAAGTCCTATATCGACATAACCTGAAAGGCTGCTCAGCAAGGAAGAACCCACTGTTCCAAAACTGCCATAAAAAAAGGCAGACTACAGTTTGCAAGTGCACATGGGGACAAAGATCTTACTTTTTGGAGAAATGTCCTCTGGTCTAATGAAACAAAAATGTAACTTTGGCCATAATGACCATTGTTACGTTTGGAGGAAAAAGGGTAAGGCTTGCAAGCCGAAGAACACTATGCCAACCGTGAAGCATGGGGGTGGAAGCATCATGTTGTGGGGATTCTTTGCTGCAGGAGGGAATGATGCACTTCACAAAATAGATGGCATCATGAGGAAGGAAAATTATGTGGATATATTGAAGAAACATCTCAAGACATCAGCCAGGAAGTTAAAGCTCGGTTGCAAATGGGTCTTCCAAATGGACAATGACCCCAAGCATACCTTCAAAGTTGTGGCAAAATGGCTTCAGGACAACAAAGTCAAGGAACTGGAGTAGCCATAAAAAGCTGTGACCTCAATCCGATTTTTGTGGGCAGAACTGAAAAAGCGTGTTGGTGAGCAAGGAGGCCTACAAGCCTGACTCAGTATGGAGCAATGGGCCAAAATTCCAGCAACTTATTGTGAGAAGCATTTGGAAGGCTACCCAAAACGTTTGACCCAAGTTAAACAATTTAAAGGCAATGCTACCAAATACTAATTAAGTGTATGTAAACTTCTGATCCACTGAGAATGTGATGAAAGAAATAAAATCTGAAATAAATAATTCTCTCTTTTATTATTCTGACATTTCACATTCTTAAAATAAAGTAGTGATCCTAACTGACCTAAGACAGGGAATGGTTTCTACAATTAAATGTCAGGAATTGTGAAAAACTGAGTTTAAATGTATTTGGCTAAGGTGTATGTAAACTTCTGACTTCAACTGTAAATGTATTTTAACATTTCATTTTCTAAGCTGTGTCCTTTAATATTACAAGATAAGAACTATAAAAGCCATTGTATCTGGTATCATGCTGGTGAAGAAGTGCTGATCACCTCTCTGGTGTAATTGATGGTGCAGGTATCTCCTCACTTGTTCTCCTTCTTATGCAACTGATTGACCCATCAGCTTCCACAGGTGATTGGATCTGAAAGACCCAAACATGTTAGAGAGTCACACCAACCACAAATGGACAAAACATAATGAAAGTGAATATGATAATCAACTCGGAAAGCCAAATTCTGACCTGATTACTTCAATCAAAACTACACATAACAATGAGTCTACAGTATATACCAGTTTGTTACCCATAGTCCCACCATGCATTAAAATCAGTAAACAAGAAGCAAGACCACAATCGAGCAGAAGTGAAAAAGTTTAGCTGATTAGATGTGTTTTTATAACCAAAATGTTCATTCATAGTAAGACAGATTCATTGTACGTGTATTTTTTTTTTTTCAAATTAGTGCCACCACCAGCATTAGATCTCCCATGCTGCATACATAAATCCCTATTGACCTTTTCTGCTATGGGTTACTAAGAAATGATATTTTAGCAATATTTAATTTTGCAATCCAAAATGTATTGCACAAGTCATGTTAAATTCTGTTAATGACAATCATTGTTAAAGTAGTTGGCACAGCTCTTCGGAGCCACAGTATCCATTAATGTAAGATCATGTGATTTAAAAAATAAGAAACGAAAACCTCCCAAAAATAGATACTGGGGCTGTTAAAGCCTGGAACCAATTTTAAGTAGTGGCCACGTACACACTGCAGCAAAATATGGTTGTCACTTGCCTTTTTAGAGCTAGAATGGTAATTTAAGGAATTCAAACATGCATTAAATGAGGTTGTCCCCATAAGCTGGGTCTAATCAGCCCTGGCTGGGTCACCCGGAGGAGGATGTATGATGTTGAAAGACCCGAAATACCCAAAGATTCCAGGAACATCACTGAAGATGTGTCCAGAGGCATCAGTAGATGTATGTACACAGCTCACACCCTGAGTTTATCGGTGACAGCCAGGAAAGACTGGGTGACAACTATGAAAGTGTGGTGACAACTGGAGAGGCAGTGAGCCAGTCAAGAGCTTAGGCAAGGTTTTTGACAGCACTCTAAGGGACATGACGTCCATCAAGGCGACCTGCACAGAGTTGGATGGCTGGCTGAAATCTATGGATAAGTCTGGCCTAGCTGGGAAGTTCAAAGCCTGGGTATATCAGCATACCATTCTTCCCAGAATGCTGTGGCCCCTCCTCGTTTATACAGTCCTGATCTCGACAGTCGAAGCCTTAGAGAGGAGGGTCAGAAACAACCTCAGCAGATGACTGGGGCTGCCAAAGAGCCTAAGCAGCATCACACTTTATGGACACCACAACAAACTGCAACTACCCTTCAAAGCCTTGGAGGAGGAAACAAGAGCCAGAGAAGTGGTACAGTACAGGGACTCAAGGGATCTGAAGGTGGCTAAAGCAGGGATCCAAGTGAGGACTGGCAGGAAGTGGATGGCTGAGGAGGCCATCCAGGAAGCAGAGGCAAGGCTGCGGCACAGGAGGCTGATGGGAGTGGTCACATGAGGCCAAGCTGGGCTAGGATCCTTTCTGACTCCCCAAATGAACACCAGCAGAGGAAAGGCACCGCCTAGTCCAGGAGGAGGTGAAAGTAACAGTGAAGGAGACAAGAACCTACAAGGCGGTGGGAATGAAGCAACAGGGATCTTGGAGAAGATGGGAGAATACGGTCGAGAGGTAAGTGACCTGGGTTGAACTTTGGAAAGCCGAGCCACACCTCATAAAATCTGCACATATGGAGCAAAGCAGAGTCACTAGCATGTCCACTGTGCTACAAGCGAGGAACCCTAGAGCACATCCTCAGCTGCAGCACAAAGGCACTTGGAAAAGGACGGTACCGATGGAGGCATGATCAAGTCCTGAAGACCATCGCTGAAGCTATCAGCACAGGAGTTGAGTGGGCAAAGTGGTGCTGACCCTCCAGGCAGATCATCACCTTTGTCAGAGCAGGGGAGCAGCTAATTCCTGCAAAAGGAACATGTGCAGGCATTCTGACCTCTGCAAGGGACTGGCAGCTGAAGTTCCCTAACCATGTTGCAGCCACTACCCTGCGACCGGACATTGTCTTTGTGTCTGAGCCCACCAAGCAAGCTGTACTGCTGGAGCTGACAGTCCCATGGGAAGATCACTTGGAAGAGGCCTTTGAAAGGAAGCGAGGTGTCTCCCAGTTGAGGCTGAATGCAGGGAATATGCAACCCGTTCGTTAGCCAAAGCCGGCAGAGAGGGCCGCAAGATGGCTGTGGCTCAAAAGAGGAAAGCCATGGAGTCCTAAGTAACTAGCCATCCGGACACAAGCTGGGGTCTGATCAGCCCCGGCTGGGTCACCTGGAGGAGGGTATATGACGTTGAAAGACCCGAAACACCTGATTATTCCAGGAACATCACTGAAGATGTGTCCAGAGGCATCAGTAGATGTATGTTCACAGTCCCCCCCTGAAAACTCTGCAGTGTGTATGTGGCCAGTGAGAATTATGACAAAACTACAATGTTAATATAAAATAGGACGTGATTATGATTATTTAATTCTATACAATATTAGGATAATAATTATATTATTGTTAGGGCTGTCAATTAAAATATTGAATCAGAATATTCTATAATCTTTCATTTTTGTAGTTTTTGCATTTAGTTCCTTATTAAGGAAAGAAGACAAAAGGTAACATTTTACAATACGGTTCCATTTGTTAACAGTGGTTATCAACATAAGTTAACATGAGCTAACAATGAACAATACTTTTACAGCATTTATTAATCTCAGTTAATGTTAACTTGTACATATAGTAATACATTTTTAAAATAAAAAGTTGTGTTTGTTAACATTAGTTATTGCACTATAAACTAACATGAACTAACAATAAACAATTGTATTTTAATGAACTAACATTAACAAAGATGAATAAATGCTGTAAATAATATATTGTTAATTGTTTATGATCCCTAATGCATAAACTGATGTTAACGAATGTTACAAAATAAAATAATGTGTAATTACTAGTTTCTGCAATTTGTGTGGATGTCACTTGTAGTGGAATATATGTGCATATACTGTTTATTAGGGCTGTGCAATTAATAAAATATTAGTTAATGTTAACTTCAACATATAGTAATACATTTTTTTAAATAAAAAGCTGTGTTTGTTAACATTAGTTATTGCACTATAAACTAACATGAACTAACAATGAACAATTGTATTTTAATTAACTAACATTAACAAAGATTAATAAATGCTTTAAATAATATATTGTTAATTGTTTATGATACCTAATGCATTAATTAATGTTAAGGAATGTTACCAAACAAAATGTGTAATTACTAGTTTCTGCAATTTGTGTGGATGTCACTTGTAATGGAATATATGTGCATATACTGTTTAGTAGGACATATATACTGAAATAATTGTCAGTTATGATTTTGTCGTAATAGTGCAGCCCTAATACACAGAGATCAGCCACAACATTAAAACCACCTGCCTAATATTGTGTAGGTCCCCCTCATGCTGCCAAAACAGCGCCAACCCGCATCTCAGAATAGCATTCTGATGTGATATTCTTCTCACCACAATTGTACAGAGCAGTTATTTGAGTTACCGTAGACTCTGTCAGTTCAAACCAGTCTGGTGCCAAAAACAAAAAAAATTCCAGTGAGCGGCAGTTCTGTGGACAGAAATGCCTTGTTGATGAGAGAGGTCAACAGACATGTGTATGTTGACATCTCTCATCAACAAGGCATTTCTGTTCACAGAACAGCTGCTCACCGGAAGTTGTTTTGTTTTTGGCACCATTCGGAGTAAATTCTAGAGAAAATCCCAGGAGATCAGCAGTTACAGAAATACTTAAACCAGCCCATCTGGCACCAACAATCATGCCACACTCCAAATCAATGAACCACTTTTCTCCATTCTGATGGTTGATGTGAACATTAACTGAAGCTCCTGACCCGTATCTGCATGATTTTATGCACTGCACTGCTGCCACACGATTGGCTGATTAGCTAATCGCACGGATGATTGTTGGTGCCAGATGGGCTGGTTTGAGTATTTATGTAACTGTTGATCTCCTGGGATTTTCACATACAACAGTCTCTAGAATTTACTCCGAATGGTGCCAAAAACAAAAACCATCCAGTGAGCAGCAGTTTAGCGGACTGAAACGACTTGTTGATGAGAGAGGTCAACAGAAAATTGCCAGACTGGTTCGAACTGACAAAGTCTACGGTAACTCAGATAACCACTCTGTACAATTGTGTTGAGAAGAATAGTATCTCAGAATGCTATTCTGAGATGCGGGTTGGCGCTGTTTTGGCGGCATGAGGGGGACCTACACAATATTAGGCAGTTGGTTTTAATGCTGTGGCTGATTGGTGTATATATACAGCATACACACACACACACACACACACACACACACACACACATATATACTGTACATGTATATACTGTATAAAGACATTAGGAGGCAGATTTCTGAACAGTGCTCTTAACTTGTCTCATTCCCACTTCTCTCTTCTTCACAATTGTGCATTTGAGTTTCTCACCATAACCTATTCAGAAGGCCTGCAATATGATGCACAAGCCACAATAACTGCTTTTATGATACTTTTGGGTCCTTTTTAAAGCTTGAAAGTGAGGCACTTTATTCTTTTTGCACTATTTACATATGTTCTGCCCTCATTAGCAACACCAGCGAATACCTCAGCACTTGTGTGCGGTGTCAAACAACTTGTAAATGTACAATGTAAACAAAAAAGGTCAGTCACCCACGTCCAATCAGAGACATCCAGAGAAACATTCAAGAACAGGATCAGCTTGGTTTCCAAAGAGAGGTCTTTGAAATGCTCCACATTAAGCTAAAGCTGATTCTGATTAGGTACATTAGCTGCCACGTGCAAAAGCAAGGCCCATTGCAACTATTTTGCTCCCTGTGCTTGTGACTGGGTCAGTCTATTACCAAAGGCTCCAATACCACGCTGATATGGGACTGGATTGGAGTGGAGGGACTTATGGGAGGTAAAGGAAAAGTCCAGAATTCATCACTGAGTTCCAAGTGCTCCAACTTCAGCCCACTGCGAGGACGCGCAAGCCGGCGCTTGTGTCTGTTTCGCTTACGGGTGCTATTAACCTATGATATGTGAACTGGTTTAGGTGATAGAGAAAATAACCTGTACATGCTGATCTAGTTATCCATTACACTACAATATCTGTAAGGTATCTATGAAGTTCTCTTCATATATACATTTGTTTTAGGGGACAACAAATTTATATAAAAAACAAATTTAAAAAAATGCACCAAAAAAATGAGTTCAACTTTGAGCTTTCATACTGTAACCAAGTTGTAGGAAAAAGTATCTGAACCCTTTGGAAAATGGAAAACTGAGTGAGGTTTAAGAAGACTATGTTTGTCTATTGATATTTAGCTGAAGATCAGATCACATTTTATGGCCAATTTACACAGAAAGCCAAGTAAATTCAAAGGATTCACATACTTTTTCCTGAAATTGTATTTGTCTAAACAGTCAGATTATAGCTGGGTTATTATTACACTGTACCTCATTTTTAGATGATAAGGAGCTGTCCGACTCTGAAGAGCTCAACCCGGACACAATATCCAGGGATTGAGAGATGCCACATTTACTAAGATTTAATTAAACAAGGAAAAACAACATAAAAAGGCTATTCAAGCAACAAAGTTTATATTTCAACAATATCTTGGGCCTATTTACATGTAGTCACTTCGTGCATCTAGATAGATCTGATTGTTATCCAATTAGGCATACACATTCCATTTACACTTGGCAACATATGCATATCTGATTAATGTACATATATAAATCACATCTACTACTATTCCCACGCTACAAGCAAATTGTTATGTAGCAATTGTGTAATGATGCTAATGCTGTGCAGTGAAATCTTGCTGCACTGGTTGTGGCTCTTAAAAACTATTGTAATAAACTATCACGTGGTTTATCAAGATGAGGTTTATTATTTGATTATATGGGACTTTGCCCTGTGTGTGTATTTTCCCCTCAGGGCTTGCTAGGTGTGCTTGTCAGTGTTTTGCTTCAGCTTTGAAGAAAGTTGTCTCTTCTACAATGTGCCTCTGTTTCTTATTTTGTTTGGGAACCCTATTCAAATGTCTCATTACACTAAGAACAGCAGGCAGCTAAAATTGCTTTGACAAAAGCACTACAAAAGGGAACAGCTGTTGTATGTTAACTTTGTTTAGTTTGGGACAAATAACGTTTATGTCTGTAGCCTATAAAACCTAGTGCATTTACACTTGGCCAAGTCGCATCTGATATGTGCGAAATTTTGGATTGCTATCCATCTCGAATGCATCTTGGATTGAATTCACACTTGGTGTTTTCATGATCAGTTAGCTATTCAATTAGCAAATCCGCATGAAGTGACGGGACCCCCCCACCCAAAAAAAGGGTTCAAGAAAAATACAACTCTTACCGTGAACCCATTGTCCTCTTGGTTTGAATTTGCATTAGCTCAGGACTGATTTGGTCCATAAGTGCCGCTTCACTGCTTCTCTCTTTCCATTTCTCTGGCTTCTCCCTCAACCTAATTGTCTTGTTGCCGCGCTGTAGGTTTACAGTATTTTGAACCTCAGAGCCACTCTTGCTCATGTTCACTGGAAGGGAGTCAGGCCGAGGGAGGGCTCTAGGAGACGGCTTGGTTTCATCCTCACCATTGACTTTGGGTTTGATAACAGGAGTAGGCTGTATTGTGACTTTAGACTTGGTATCCGTGTTTAACTGTGCGATCAGTTCCTTGGCCTTCTGTCCTTCTGCTGGTCGAAATTCAGGCAATGGAGGCAGTGGCTTTGTCTGTCTTAACAAGGGACTTGGCTTTGGCTCCATCTTCTTCTCAGTCCTTTCCTCCTTGTTCAAATGGCCCTTTTCTAACTGACCTCTGAAAGAATGATTAAAATAAATGAATTCGCTTTATCTAGAAGTGGAAGTTCTACACAATAATTCCAACGTTTAAAAGAATGCAAAATTATGTTTATTCAAATATATTGTGTATGCTATATATTATACCATGTTATACCCCCTTATTTTCCATATTTTAAAACAGGTAACATTACAATAAGGTTATATTTGTTAACATTATAGTGAACAATTATTTTTTTACAGCATTATTAATCTTGGTTAAAGTTAACATATATATATATATATATACTTTTCATTGTTATTTTATATAGTTCATAATGCATTAAAAGTTCTATGCATTAACATTAATGTAAAAAAATGTTTTAGTATATGTAGAAATTAACATTTACCAAGATTAATAAATGCTGTAGTTCATGTTAACTACCATGTTAACGAATAGAACTTTATTGTAAAGTGTTACCCAAACAAATGTGCAGTAACTTGGACGTACATCTGCTCTTTTAGTTTTTCTCTCTGCTTCAGGTAGACCTCTCTCTCCTTGGACCTTCGCCATGCCATCTGGATCACAGCAGCTGCCCTGTATCGGTTCAACACACGGAAACTACGCCACGATCGCTGAGGGATGAGAGGGTAAAAATCTGCTCAGGTACATTATCTTTTAATACAGGGTTTCCCAACTGTAGGCTTAAAACCAATCTAAAATATATGAAATTATAATCAGAATTAATAATTCACCCTAAAATGAAAAATACTGTCAATTACTTTACTTTCACCCTCATGTATTTCCAAACACGTATGAATTTCTTTCTTCTGTGGAACACATATGGACAGATGTTGTAGAATGTACCAGCAACTAATTTCAATTTAATGAAAGTGAATGGCCAAGATTTTTTAGTGAACAACGACTGAAATTTTGGTTTATTCTTCACATAAAACTATAGTGTGGCTTCCTAAGACTAGGAATAAAGCACACAAGTTGTATGGACTACTTTTATGAATCATTTTATGTTGCTGTTTTGTCATTCAAGCTTGACAGCCTGAATTCCGATTCACTTTCATTACAGTATATTGAAAAGATTGGTCAGTACTAGAGATGCACCGATACTATTCGATAGTACTTCTAAGACCAGTTTGAAAACATGAGAAACATTTTAATGTGTTTAAAGCATTTAAATCTAGAACATCAGTTTTTATTGTATTTTATCCATCTTTACCTGATAAATTTACCAGATAAAAGACAGCAAGAAATTTAAGATAGAAATTGTTTGAAACTAATACGTGAGTTTTCATTTTATCCGCCTTCTCTCTCTCTGCACATTTTTCTGTTTGAAGGAGGAAAAAAGACTCGTGCCAGAGATCTTCTATTATATAGTTACCAACCACCACAGTTATATCATACAAAAGAGCGTAATGGCTAGTAATGGTCAACTAGCGTGTTACGACAGTAAGTCACCGTTTACGGATACCATACAAACGAATGGGGAGAGCTGTAATCTGATACCTACATGTCATAAAATCTCTCAATATATCGCAATTTTATCATATGAAACTCATAGTTTACACCAGATTATTTAGTGTAAATAATGTTTAAGATTAGCGGACAGGCAGACAATTCATTAAGTGATGAACTGTTTCCTCACAAAAATAGCTCATTCAACGTCGTGAAGCATCTTCTCCATAGACATCCATTCAAAAGAACGGCCTCTTGTCTCCTCGCCAGTGTACGCCCATAGAATGTCTATGGGACCGCCGCATTACGCTATTCTATGCTAATCTTGAAAGCTCAACTTTCAGAAAAGCTCTGCTTGCGCCAGATGGTCACTGTTGCCATAAACACTGCAACTCCAAAAATCATGTTACGTATAAAGACAAAGCTGGAAAAAGTGATGAGAGTTACTGTCTGTCACTTTACTTCAGCCCAATAACAACACAGTATAAAGCAATTGAACAGACGTCGAACTCAGTCAGGCTCAACACAACAAATCGAGAACACTCAATCAATACTAAAGCTGCACTCTCCACTCCGTGAATGTACAGAACATTATGGATAAAATAACAATGATAAAGCATAAATAACATGTACGTGTTACCTGGGATACTTTTAAAGGTAAGCTACACCCTATTAAAACAGTCCTGAATTGCCATTTTTAATTACTGAAAATGCTAATATTGGCAATATTAAGATATTAAATTCATATAGAATGGCATATGTTTACAAACACAAAACTCGACTCGGTCGATACCCAAAACTAGGTACTTGTTACTTGTATTGGCCTTCAAAATTTGGTATCGGTACACCTCTAGTCAGTACATTATTATTATTGATTTTTTTTCTCCCAATTTGGAATGCCCAATTCCCAATGTGCTTTTAAGTCCTCGTGGTCACGTAGTGATTCGCCTTAATCCGGGTGGCGGAGGACGAATCCCAGTTGCCTCCGCGTCTGAGACCATCAACCCACGCATCTTATCACGTGGCTTGTTGAGTGGGTTTCTATGGAGACATAGCGCGTGTGGAGGCTTCACGCCACCCACCGCGGCATCCACGCTCAACTCACTACGTGCCCCAACGAGAACGAACCACATTATAGTGACCACGAGGAGGTTACCCCATGTGAATCTACCCTCCCTAGCAACCGGACCAATTTGGTTGCTTAGAGACCTGGCTGGAGTCACTCAGCACGCCCTGCGATTCGAACTAGCAAACTCCAGGGGTGGTAGCCAGCGTCTTTTACCACTGAGCTACCCAGGCCCCATAGTCAGTATATTCTTTAACATTTTACCCCTTGTGTTTCACGAAAGAAAGTCAAAGGAGTTTGTAATGACATGAGGCTGAGTAAATGATGACAGAATTTTTACTATTCCTTTATGATACACTATTAGTTTGATTTATTGTCTTTCAGAGGAGGTTACATGAGGTCAAGTAAAGTCCCTCACCAACCCCAGTGCAACCACAAAAATAGTACCTGTATGGTTATAATTCCTTCCCTCTTGCACAAATAGTGCTTCCTAGTCAAACATGCACGGAACCATCTCTGCAGGGTGATGATGCGCTGCATCACTTCCTTATGTAGGGTTTCCTGGAGTTTTTGCCTCTCTGCCTCTTTCAAGAACACCTAGAAAAACAATTGGAAAGCTGAATACTAAATTACAAAATTCTGATTCCGAGTCTTTTAGTGAAGAGTGTAAATTAGACAAACCTTGGTTCGGCCAATCTGAAAACTGGAGCTGTGTAATACCATTTTCCTCAGTAAGTTAGCGATTTCCTCTTGAGGTGTTGATATTTCCTTAGGCAGCAGCACTCTGAACTGATCTGTAAACTCCTTCACGTACAAGTAACATTGTAAGCCAAAACCATTAGACATGTCTTAAAAAGCAACATACACTGATCAGCCACAACATTAAAACCACTGACAGGTGAAGTGAATAACATTTATTATCTTATTACAATGGCACCTGTCAAGGGGTGGGATATATTAGGCAGCAAGTCAACAGTCAGTTCTTAAATTTCATGTGTTGGAAGCAGGAAAAATGGGCAAGCGTAAGGATCTGATCGACTTTGACAAGGGCCAAATTGTGATGGCCAGATGACTGGGTCAGATTATCTCCAAAATGGCAGGTCTTGTGGGGTGTTCCCGGTATGCAGTGGTTAGTACCTACCAAAAGTGGTCTAAGGACAACCGGTGAACCGGCAACAGGGTCTTGGGCACCCAAGGCTCATTGATGCGCATGGGAAGCGAAGGCTAGCCCATCTGATCCGATCTCACAGAAGAGCTACTGTAGCACAAATTGCTGAAAAACTTAATGCTGGCCATGATAGAAAGGTGTCAGAACACACAGTGCAGTGCATCGCAAGTTGCTGCGTATGGGGCTGCGTAGCCGCAGACCGGTCAGAGTGCCATGCTCACCCCTGTCCACTGCCGAAAGCGACTACAACGGGCAAGTGAACTGGACCATGGGGAAATGGAAGAAGGTAACCTGGTCTGATGAATCACGTTTTCTTTTAGATTATGTGGACGGCCGGGTGTGTGTACGTCGTTTACCTGGGGAAGAGATGGCAGCAGGATGCACTATGGGAAGAAGGCAGGCCAGCGGAGGCAGTGTGATGCTCTGGGAAATGTTCTGCTGGGAAAACTTGGGTCCTGGCATTCATGTGGATGTTACTGTGACACGTACCAACTACCTACAGATTGTTGCAGACCACGTACACCCCTTCATGGCAACGGTATTCCCTGATGGCAGTGGCCTCTTTAAGCAGGATAATGCGCCCTGCCACACTGCAAAAATTGTTCAGGAATGGTTTGAGGAACATGCCAAAAAGTTCAAGGTGTTGACTTGGCCTCCAAATTCCTCAGATCTCAATCCGATTGAGCATCTATGGGATGTGCTGGACCAACAAGTCCGATCCATGGAGGCCCCACCTCGCAACTTACAGGACTTAAAGGACCTGCTGCTAACGTCTTGGTGCCAGAAACCATGGGACACCTTCAGAGGTCTTGTGGAGTTCATGCCTTGACAGGTCAGAGCTGTTTTGGCGGCACGAGGGGTACCTACCTGATTAGGCAGGTGGTTTTAATGTTGTGGCTGATTGGTGCATGAAAGACATTTGCATCTATGGTCCACAATACATATTAATTCATATTTATTAATATTAATAATAGGGCTGTCAACCAATTAAAAATGTAATAAAATTATTGCATGATACACTAATTAATCAAATTAAATAAATCCACATATCAATATTTTCTAAGAAATGCCCCCAAATGAGTATAATTCAAAGTCATTATTGTGGCAGAGAAATAAGTCATTGAACAGACACAAAGTGGCTTCAGAAGGCAATATATTGTTTGTTTTATTTCCATATCATTGAACATAAGCCTATCTATCACTGGCCTACAGTCCACAATGATTTATTTTGCAATCGAGTTTGTCAATCTAACTGAGGTTGACTTAGAGGGAAGTTCCCATCAAAATTAAAATTAAATTAATTAGGCAAGTCAGGGAGCTTCATTAAATGCTTTAATTTATATTGCGTCATTTTTTAAATAAGTAATTGTACTAAATTAATGTGTTAAAATGACAGCCCTAATTAATAATTATTAATTTAGAAAAAAACAAACCTTGAAAGTGAATTTGGCTCCATACCCAGACCTCCTTATCCGAACTGTTTGTAACATGCCTGTGTACCTCAGCTGCTGAAGCACAATGCCATCATCAAAGTGCATTTCCCTCTGTAAACACATACAAACAAACAAAAACAAAGATTCTTCACTTGTTCTTCACCTAATAAGGATAATGAATAAAATTACAAAGCTTCCCTACACTATACCTTATCTCCATTAGATCTGATGCAGCGAACAAAGAAAGGTTCTGCCTTCCTCAGGGTTTCCAGCAGCTTACTTAGAGATGCCTGGACCAAATAAGATATGAAAGCATGTGACTCATTGATCTGTCTATCAGCATCCATTAAACCCCTGCAAATTATATCAAAACCTCCCCACAGCTTAGGGGTCCGAGCCTTTTATCTCATTTACAGCTACCACAAAACAGGCTTTCATGCAGAGATGGAACAACAGATCCCTGAACTGCTGATAGAGGAGCTTATGTTTTCAACACTAAGAAAATTCATTTGAACCTGGAACTGAGCACTGATGCTTGGAGGTTTCTTCTTAGTGTGCAGGTGGAGCAGGGACCTTGTCACACGGTTGTGCTGCGTCAGGCCCATGATGAGTTTCAGAGATCGTGAATCTATGAGGTTCTGCACAGATAGTAACAGAGAATCACATGTAGTACAATGACTCGCATTAAAAAAAAACTATCGATTCTGAGTGGTGCTTGCTAGTGTACAACTCGCCACCATGTTGGTAGGTTTCTGGGTAGATGCCAGTGCCTTGGTATGCCATTACCTAGCTTGTTCTGAGTGGTTGCTAACAGGCTTGACATTACATTTTTTGGTTCACCGGACACTGTGGTTAGATGTGTCCCAAAGTCATAAGCCACTCGTCATTTTCACCAGCTAATATCCCCTTGCACCACAAAGAGTGATAAAGGTAACTGGAGACTGTAGCTGCATGCATTTGTTTGAACATTTTATTTGAAAGAGAATGATACGAGTTTAGCAGAACACAGGCTTAATGATTTTAATCATCTCTTGGAGCTTTTGAAAGCAAACATGACCAGTCGGAAGAGAAGCAGGATAGAACTGTCAATAATTTGGCCATAATTCATGGAAGTGCAGTCTTTATACCCCTTAATTCCAAATTTTACAAGACTTGCCCTTATGAAAGTTTACAATTGTTCTTCCATTGTTTAACAGTGACATTTGTGATGATAAGGCCATAAGCACAAGTAAGACCATTGATGGCACCTCATTACTGTGGTTAGGTCAATGTACATTAAATAGTCTTCCTAAAAAATAAACTGTAGTATTTGTAATAAAAGAAAAATATTAATAGCCTAAACACATTTAGAAACTTTAACTACAACTTTCACAGTTGAAATAAAAATTATTTTTTTATTAATCTAAAAGATTCATCCTAATATATTTAAATTGAATCTGTAAAATGTATTCCATAATACCAATACTGTAAGTGTTATTACTATAGTAAAAAAAG
Organism: Myxocyprinus asiaticus; assembly: GCF_019703515.2. Lineage (NCBI taxonomy): Eukaryota > Metazoa > Chordata > Actinopteri > Cypriniformes > Catostomidae > Myxocyprinus > Myxocyprinus asiaticus. Next base: position 38,762,931 of record NC_059349.1, read on the forward strand.
TGATACATTTTAGTAAGGGTGATGATGTGTAGATTGTAAAGTCTCATATATTATGTTGGTACATGCCACAGTACTGTTTCCCCCTTTTCCTCATCAGTGCTGTTTATAATGTCGAGGCTGTCTAACCGTTCGAGATGTTTGACTTCCTTCAAAGCGCTGTAATGTAGAACAATCTGTGTATCATTTCTAACGGGTTGCATACGTTTTGTGATCTGAGGCGCAATATCGAGGCAAGCCTGCTTGAATTTAACATGTGATCAGCTCTGCACTACCCTATCTCTGGAGCATGCGTAATAATATAGCATGGATAATGAGTGAAGCCCGGTTGATGCACGCGCTCCAGATATAGGAAAGCACAAAGTGATTCACTCACATAAGTGGGTCTGTGATGGCTCACAGACATCAATCACACTGCGCAAAAGACGTATATGGATTTCAAATGAGAAGAATATTTAGTGCTTATAAAGCACTGAACGCATGATGTATTCATTTGCTTTGGCCGCCCGAGATTCACAATTTTAAATGCAGGAAAATCCATGAAAATGTTACCTGCCAAAGTGGCAAGTAAGAGTGACGGTGTTACCCACAACTGCCCATTTCTACCCACATTTGGCAGGTGGGCGATTGTTAATGTCACGCCCTGGTTGCTAGGGAATTGCTAGGTTGCTTGACCTGACTGACACAAGTCAAAAGGGGGCACCCCAAGTCTCTATGATAGTCTGGTCCCTAGATATGTTGGGAGCCTTTTAAATGTATACACACTCAAACAACCGTTTGATCTAAAAACTTGTTCTTAAATGCTTGGAATTAATTTTGTATGCAAACATAATTTGTGCCTAGGTATGAAGTTCTTTACAAGCATCCCAGGTGGCACTTCATGATATTGGCTGAGAGAATGCCCAGATTTGTAATCTAGGCAAAGGACGGTCAGTTTGAGCTAAAATATAAAATACTTTCATTTGTTACATTTGTAAACAATTTTAACATTTTTTGGTCACTACATAATTCCCAGTTCCATTTGTTTTATTTCATAATCTGATCACTTTAGAATTATTCTGAAATGTAGAAAAAAGTAACAATACATAATAAGTAGGTTCTCTTTAAGATTTATCTTAAAGTAAGAGCACACCTCTTCTCAAAAAGCAGCACAATTTGAGTTATCATTCATGTTTAAAGCACAAAATGGTGCAAGTTATGCCAAAGATTAATACTAATTATGAGCAATAAAACAACAAGGATTAATGCTTGATTGATTTACCTTAGGAATTAGCTGCTTGTGTCTGTTTGGCCTGTTCTTCCTAGAAAGTGGCAAAATAAAAATGAGATGATAAAAAAAAAAACACTTGGTTAATCTGAGAAGAATAACAAAGACCAGAATTTTCCATTAGATTTTTTCAAATTCAATGACACATAACAATCACAAGCTAAACAGAATACAGTGGTGTAGCCACAGAGAGATGCTGACAGAACATGTGGCCCACTCACTGAGAGAAGAGACGGGACTTCCTCATAGAAACTGTGGACAGACGCAGCTTGTGAGGAACTTCACCACCATACTGCTTAATGGTGTGTAGGACTTTGGCATGCAATTCCCTGATTCACCCCAACCCCAAATGCAGAAAAGTTTAGAGAGGAAATCAATATACTATAAACATATTAAAATAAAGAGGGTGATTAAATGAGGGTGAAAAATTTATGACATCATTTTAATTTTTGAGTGAACTATCCCTTTAAACCAGCCTAAGGTGGTTAGCTGGTCTCCCAATCTAGTAAAGTTGTTTAAGCTGGTCGGTTTTGGGCACTTGTCATTTGGCCAGGCGGGGAGAACATCTATACCAGCTAAAACCAGCAAATTACATTAGGCTGGTTAAAGCAGGTCTTTTCAACAGGGTAATCAGCCCACTAACCCATTTCACAGATAAAGAAGTAACCAGTTAGTCTGTTAATTCACAGGAGGAAATCATCATCAAATGGAGAAGAACCCAAAGATACAATTTATGTGGTGCACACAAATGTCCTTGATCATCCGTTTGACAATCGAGGTGAACTAACTTCTTGTTTTCAAACGAAGCAAAGATGTCCTCAAATGCTTCAAGTGGACCCTCTTCAAACCGATCAAAGGAAAAATCAATCAAAGGTTTCTGGCTGTGGAGACCAAAAAGTAAATATAAGCAGCTATGGCCATTTTCTGAGGATCAAATTTAAAACAATGCTTTAATTAGGCATAAATCCATAGTTCTATCAAGAAGCCATACTTCTTGTGGAACTGATCCAGTCCACTTACCACTTTAGCAACTCTACCACAGTGCTGGTTCTCCTCATTTCCCCCAAAGAGGATCTGGAGTAACGCCTGACCTGATCTGATATGAAAAAACAAAAACAAAAAAAACAATCAGTGATTATACACTTCAAAATCAGCGATTATCCACCTTGGCAAGCTTTAAAGGAATAGTTCACCGATAAATGAAAATTCTGCCATTATTTAATTACCCTCATGTCATTCTAAACCCGTATGCTGTAAATCTTCACATTCATAGTGACCATGTTTGTTAAGCTCCAAAAAGGACAAAAAATAAGCACCATCAAACTAATCAATACTACCAGGGTTGGGGAGTAACAGAATCCAAGTAAAGGGATTACGCATTTAAAATTAGAAATATTAGTAACAGTGTTCCACTAGTTACAATTTAAATCAACATTTTTATTGTCATTTGTTTAATTTAATATTTAGTCTATTCAGTTGAATAACATGTATCCATATAATAAGATCCGAAGAGTGTTCGAAGGGCGGTCAAATACTTTCTAATGATACGTTACATTTATACGAGCAGACAGAGAAGTAAGTTTGAAGCAGCAGAATGGTTAACCTTGTGTAAATTGTCATGTGAACATTTAGATTTATGCTAAGCTAAAATACTACTTCTAGCCCTTTTACATTAACTTGTTAGCAGGCACAATCATATATTTTTTTTATATTTTTTATCAAGAAAATCCAAGTTAGATCACAATATTTTTTTCTCTAGTAAAACCTTTGATATTAGGGCAAAGATGTACTGCAAAAATCGTATTCTTGTTGAGATTTTTGTATTGTTTTTCTGTAAAAATATCTAAAAATCCTTAAACAAGATCAGTTTGCTTTATCTTGTTTTATATAGATATTTAGGCTTTTTACAGAAAATTTGTTTTTAATAGGGCTGTGAATTGAAAAAAATGAACGAATTATTCTTAGTTAAGTATACCGCAATTAATCATGATACATTAAAACAAACATTAAAATATAATCATAAATATATAAACTTTATACTTTGTCTCAAAGAACTTGTAAGAAATTGGTTAGTCATCATTTATTTTAATTATTTAAATATGTACATGTTAAATGTTTAGTTTTTTGTGGATAGAGTTAATTAGACAAATTTTTACATCTTTAATACAAGTATATGTATACATGCCATAAAATGCTGTAAAAGTTTTTCCAGTGGACCTTTTTAATAATTGGATCAAATGGGCAGATTCAATATATATCAAGCTTTATTGGCAAGATAAACTTAAGTGTAAATTGCCAATGCATATACAGGTGCATCTCAATAAATTAGAATGTCGTGGAAGTTCATTTATTTCACTAATTCAACTCAAATTGTGAAACTCGTGTATTAAATAAATTCAGTGCACACAGACTGAAGTAGTTTAAGTCTTTGGTTCTTTTAATTGTGATGATTTTGGCTCACATTTAACAAAAACCCACCAATTCACTACTCAAAAAATTAGAATATGGTGACATGCCAATCAGCTAATCAACTCAAAACACCTGCAAAGGTTTCCTGAGCCTTCAAAATGGTCTCTCAGTTTGGTTCACTAGGCTACACAATCATGGGGAAGACTGCTGATCTGACAGTTGTCCAGAAGACAATCATTGACACCCTTCACAAGGAGGGTAAGCCACAAACATTCATTGCCAAAGAAGCTGGCTGTTCACAGAGTGCTGTATCCAAGCATGTTAACAGAAAGTTGAGTGGAAGGAAAAAGTGTGGAAGAAAAAGATGCACAACCAACCGAGAGAACTGCAGCCTTATGAAGATTGTCAAGCAAAATCGATTCAAGAATTTGGGTGAACTTCACAAGGAATGGACTGAGGCTGGGGTCAAGGCATCAAGAGCCACCACACACAGACGTGTCAAGGAATTTGGCTACAGTTGTCGTATTCCTCTTGTTAAGCCACTCCTGAACCACAGACAACGTCAGAGGCGTCTTACCTGGGCTAAGGAGAAGAAGAACTGGACTGTTGCCCAGTGGTCCAAAGTCCTCTTTTCAGATGAGAGCAAGTTTTGTATTTCATTTGGAAACCAAGGTCCTAGAGTCTGGAGGAAGGGTGGAGAAGCTCATAGCCCAAGTTGCTTGAAGTCCAGTGTTAAGTTTCCACAGTCTGTGATGATTTGGGGTGCAATGTCATCTGCTGGTGTTGGTCCATTATGTTTTTTGAAAACCAAAGTCACTGCAACCATTTACCAAGAAATTTTGGAGCACTTCATGCTTCCTTCTGCTGACCAGCTTTTTAAAGATGCTGATTTCATTTTCCAGCAGAATTTGGCACCTGCCCACACTGCCAAAAGCACCAAAAGTTGGTTAAATGACCATGGTGTTGGTGTGCTTGACTGGCCAGCAAACTCACCAGACCTGAACCCCATAGAGAATCTATGGGGTATTGTCAAGAGGAAAATGAGAAACGAGAGACCAAAAAATGCAGATGAGCTGAAGGCCACAGTCAAAGAAACCTGGGCTTCCATACCACCTCAGCAGTGCCACAAACTGATCACCTCCATGCCACGCCGAATTGAGGCAGTAATTAAAGCAAAAGGAGCCCCTACCAAGTATTGAGTACATATACAGTAAATGAACATACTTTCCAGAAGGCCAACAATTCACTAAAACATTTTTTTTTATTGGTCTTATGATGTATTCTAATTTTTTGAGAGAGTGAATTGGTGGGTTTTTGTTAAATGTGAGCCAAAATCATCACAATTAAAAGAACCAAAGACTTAAACTACTTCAGTCTGTGTGCACTGAATTTATTTAATACACGAGTTTCACAATTTGAGTTGAATTACTGAAATAAATGAACTTTTCCACGACATTCTAATTTATTGAGATGCACCTGTATATACAGATACTAAACAAACTGGAGGTTGAAGTTTAATTTGCTGAAGTTTAAAATCTCAAAACTATTATTTTCTCTTGCTGCCGTTCAGACTCTATCAATTATATATGCCAATTTTAGCCACAGGAAGTGGGGACAAACATTAGTGATGTTTTAGGAAGTGAATAAAATGGATACTGCATAAATTGCATAATTATTATTTTTTATTTTTTTACATGTTAAACAGTTTAACTATTAAATCGCAGAAATTAACACATTAAATTTACCAGCCCTACTGTTTTTATATAAGTGTATTTTGTCTTACTGTACTGGCATAATTTTTTCATTTGTTATTAAATTGTTTAAAGTCAAAACTATAAAGAGAAAAAATCTACCAGTGCTGAAGAAGTAATCCAAAGCATTTAGATTATGTTACTGACCTTGAGTAATCTAGCGGAATATTTTTCTGCTAATTATTATATTGCGTAATAATATTCAATTTATATTAAATTACGAATAAAATTTTACAGCATGTATTCTGTAATCTCTAGTGGAATACATTTGAAAAGTAACTGTCCCAACACTGCATACCCCTCTGCATGCTGTTAACTCAAGAACTGGACCATATGGAACTCACTGACTAATTGATCCGGTTGCAGCAACGGTTAATAAATCATTGGAGGGGAAGCTTATCAATGAATAATTTATTAATTTGCTGTCTGTTACTCACAAAAAGCCATTGTATGGTTTCAGAAGACCTGGAATATAGTATGTAAGTCATATGTACTACTTTTATGGAGCTTAACACTACCAACTGCCATTGTATGGAAAAGACCTGCATGAATATGATTTTGTTCCACAGACTAAAGACATATGGGCATAGGAGTTTGGAACAACACGAGGGTGATTAATTATATTAGAGAATTTTCATTTTTTATAGTATGGATGTTACCTGGATGTTTTTTCGCCCAACGTCGGCCAGCCTCGTTGAACACAGCCAGAGTGCGTATAGTGGCCCTGAGGATTCCCCATCTGAACACAGCCACTGGATTAGCCCCGATAAGCTGCCTCAGGTAACTGCACTCACTACTTCGCAGCAACGCAACGATATCCGGCCTCATGTGGTCTGTGTTCTTCTCCCTGAAGTCCTTTAGACCAGAAACATCACAAAAGCTGATCAATATTGTTTTCCCACATGTCAGCTCTCTTCTCTTCACAACTGCACTCAGAATATTTGTACAGAGGGAAAAAGTTCAGGTTTCAGGGTCTGTTCCTTTACCTTTATCTGGTATTTGACCTTGCCAGCAAAATGCAGAATAACAAAAGCAGGCTCCCGCACTGGAGTATGCACAAAGAATGGGTTTTCCCGATGCTGCTGCTTAAACTTCTCCAGTAGAGTGCTATCTGTGGCATGAGGGAAACTAGAGTGAAAAAAACACGGAATGTTATTACCAGTGACTACTAAAAACCACATAAGAAATTGGCTGTGTACATAATTAAAATAATGTAAAAGTACATAATTTTATGATGATGCACTGCAAGTCACTTTGGATAAAAGCACCTGCCAAATGAAATGTAAGGTCTGAATAAATGGACACTTACTTGCTCTCCTCATCAAGCAGATAAAAGAGCCCGGTGGGTTTCTTGCTGAAGAGACTGATGCAGCCAATGTTGTCTGGATAGTCAACAGTATGCCATGTAATGCCCTCTGCCATGTACTCCTCCTAAAACATGTTGCATGCTTGATTAGATTATCATCACTCAAGATCACAGCAGACATCGATTCAGGTACACTTCAGATGCTATGACTTACTTGTTCGAGAGTAAATATGCGCTGATTGCAGTAATACTGTAGTTGCTCATTAGCATAATTAATGCAGAACTGTTCAAAGCTGTTTGTCTTGAAATCTTCAAATCCAAAAATGTCCAGGACACCAATGGATAAGCACTGTGAGGAGGACAATATTTTATATTAAAATTATTTTAGTCTGCCACTTTGCACCAAAACCACAAACAATTTTTCTTAAAAAGTATGTTTGTCTTGTTTGAAAGTAAAAATGTATAAACATAAAAATCATTAAACAAGTTGGAAGATTTTCTCACTTTTTTCCAGGCATAATTTATTTTCTTGCATTTTTTATTTTTATTTTTGCAGAGAAATTATTGCATACTTATACTTACAACCTTCTTAAAAATATATGGTATCCTATGAATATGTATTTGAACTAAACAGTATAGAAAAGTGTAATATTCCTTAACAAGAATATTATATTAAATCTTTGTTTATTAACTCCTAATTGGCTGATTAGCTTCATACCTTGACAGACTCCTCCAAGTCTCTCTTGTTGAGTAGAGCGTGATTTATTCGCAGAACAATCCAGTCAAACAAGGCACTGTACAGAGATTTGGCCATAGAGTCTCTGGCAGTGATGGCCTTAAAACAAGAGTTTGAGCATAAAGTCAGCAGATTCTCAGAGCACAAAAAAATCTGAAAAACCAATGGAGCAGAAAAGGAGGCAACATGCTCCAAGGGACGTCGCTGAACAGCAGAGTTCACACGTTAAGTATCACAGATGATGCACTTTACACTTGACTTATAAATTACTGAATGGCACAGAGTAGAAATGCACCATGTAACATATAAAAGATGAAGATACCTCACTGAGGCTGTAAGGCAGGATCAGTGTGTCGTTAGCAGTCATTGCTTTCCTTGTAGTCAGTGCTTCCACAAGCAGCTCCACTTTAACCTGAAATTGCCAACCAATTATAAAATGACAAATGCAACAGTAATAAAGACAGTATTTCATCACATGATGATCTAATCCTGTCACCTGTTATGAAACTGACCCAGACGATCCTTTATATGACAGCAAAATAATAACTAGTCAACTGAAATATTTGTATTTATATTCTGAGTCCTACTGGATATTGTGTAATCTTAAAACTTGTATTAGTATTCAGGTAATGTCTTGTTTATGGACAGTTAAGGAAATCGGGGGGAACGATTTAAGTTTTAAAATCTTGATATATTATCTTTAAATTCCATTTGATGTCCTACTTGGACATTTTATCCTATTGGCAATCATGATAGTTCTTTTGCGAACCACATTTTATACGGTCTGTTTTTCACATTGAAATGCTATAAGAAAATTCTCATTAGAATCCTTTAGGATTGTTTCAAAAGTTTGATAATAATTCCAATAGGAATCCAGTTTACATTCCTTCAGGATTTTTGACTAGAGTTGCACTGTATTATATGTGATTCACCTTCTTTAAAAGTAAATTAGCTCATTAGGCTGCTAATATGTGATTGCCAACATATATGCCAACTTGTTTATGGTTAGCATCTGATCATCCAAAGATTCACAATATATTACCACAAAATCTGATATGATTCATGGTTTTCTGCTTCATTTCACACAAAAGGCTGTTGTTAGTAATAATGATGGTTTTCTTGTGTCATATTGTGGTGAACCAATAAATCACTGAACAACATTTCAAAAGAATTAGGGGTCAAGTTTACTGTAAAGTGTTAAGCTATTAAAAGCATGTCAAATATTTTGTATTTCTGCATATGGTGCAGTACAGTGAAAGAGAGTCTACAGAAAATAAAATGAACCAGTTGGAGGAACAGGAGTTTGGTTTTATATGGTAAAGTTGTTTAGAAATTTAAAGTATCTGGTGGTACCTTGAGAAGATCAGAGAGAGCTGAGAGGACATGATCTGGCCCCACGTTTAGTCCCTCTCCAACATCTTTTGGCTCATATGTCACATTCCCCAGGTATAGGATGGCAGAGAGCACAGAGAATATCCTGAAAAACACAATCAACCATTGAACCACAATATATTCAAATATATATGGTACTGTGTAAAAGTCTTAGGCACATTAGATGTTTCACAAAAACATTTCTCTTAAGATGGTTATTTTATATGTTCTGCTTTAGTGTGTTAATAGCAAATATCAATTGTGGATTTCCGAACATTCCTTTTGCAATTAAAATAGAATAGAAATAGAACAGGGAGCCCTGCAACAGATGGCATGGCTCCCACAGAGTCTAGATCTAAACATCATTGAGTCAGTCTGGGATTATATGAAAAGACAGAAGCAATTGAGACATCTAAATAAATAGAACGGTGGCAAGATGTTTGGAACAACGTATCTACCAACAAATTTGAAAAATGATGCGCAAGTATACCTAGGAGAATGTGTGCTGTTTTAAAGGTATATGGTGGTCAAACCAAATATTACGTTTTTTTTATGTTTACTGCACTTTGTATGAAGTTAATTGATAAATTAAAATTATTAATAGCCTTATTTTTGAAAACATCCTCACTATTTTCACAACTGCCTAAACCTTTGCACAGTACTGTATATATTGTATTTTCTACACTAAGTCTAATATAAATGAATAAGTGCTTTTAGAGGGCATAGGGTTGGAAAATATACAACCAATATATCAATAAAATCAGCCATTATTCTTCAAAAATTACATGGTTCTCCAAGGTTTTTCAAAGAATTACACTGTGGCATGGGGGGCATGGTCATGTGTCCGTCTGTGGGAGGGAGAGAGCGGTAAGGCTCATCACCTGTCTCTAATTATTGTGATGGCACAGGGAGACCTGAAAATGCACGCCAGAGCGTCAGAGTGGGGGAGAGAGACCAGAGCCTGTTCCTGTAGATGTATTTAATACTACTGACCTGTTTGTGTGTTTGGCCACCAAGAGCCCTTTTTGTTTTAGTTTTGTAAGACCCTGAGAGAGAGTAATAAAATACTCACTTTTGACTGTTCGCTGTCTCCTGACTTCGAATAGCTCACGAATTTAGAACTGTGTTACATACATGTTACATGACCACAAAAACATGGTATTTATTACATGTAACTTTTGGGTACTTTTTTGTAACTGTAGCAATGTCAATTGACTTATATTGGAATTCATCTTGAGTAACTGTTCAAGTTCCAACTTGACATGACATCTTTATTTTCCATATTGTATTTTAATACTCTGACAGATTGCAGTGCACATTGGAAGTCTTGATGCATTTTTCCCTCCGTGCCATGTACAGACTTGTACAGGAGCAGAATTCTTCATTTGTTAGTCACTTGTTAGAATGCAGTAGGTTAATTTTCAGCAATGTGTCTGTACATCCCTTCAGATTATATCTAATTAGATATCATAAATCTCAATAGCAACTCTAATTTACACTGAAGTATTCAGTATTTCTGAGGTATACTAAATTCCTATACATGGTCATTTATTCTTGAAGTACAATTCAGTGGTTTTAACAGGGCTAATGAACAGTATTAGATTAAACAAACAGAGGAATATTTTGATAGCGCCACAAAACTAACGTGTTATACTTTTAGGTACAGTCACTACAAATGGCTTACTTATAGTTGACCATATACACTCACTGAGCACTTTATTAGGAACACCTGTACACCTAATTATTCATGCGATTATCTAATGAGCCAAATGTTTGGCAGCAGTGCAGTGCATAAAATCAGATATGGCTATGGGTCAGGAGCTTCATTTAATGTTTAAAATCAACCATCAGAATTTCAGTGATTTCGACCGTGGCATGATTGTTGGTGCCAGACGGGCTGGTTTGAGTATATCTGTAACTGCTGATCTCCTGGGATTTTCACGCACAACAGTCTCTAGAGTTTACTTAGAATGGTGCAAAAACAAAAAACATTCAGTGAGCGGCAGTTCTGCGGAAGGAAATGCCTTGTTGATGAGAGAGGTCAACGGAGAATGGTCAGACTGGTTTGAGCTGACAAAGGCTATGGTAACTCAGATAACCACTCTGTTCAATTGTAGTGAGAAGAACAGCATCTCAGAATGCACAACACGTCAAACCTTGAGGCGGATGTGCTACAACAGTAGAACACCATGTCAGGCACTTTATTAGGAACATAGTGTTCCTAAACTGCTCAGTGAGTGTATATTAAGCTGGAGTACGTGAAAAAAAATTAAACACAGAAACAATTACACTCATCAGCCACAGATACTTGATATAATGTTTTAAATAGAATTTACTTAAAAATGCAGTGCAAACATTTTTCTTTAGTGCACTCACTGTTTTTTTGTAGGAGGCAGAAAACCGACCATCTCCATGGCCTGATGAAGCCTCTTGAACTCGTGTTTCATTTCTGCTTGATCCTCCAAAAATGGGTTCTCCTGTGAGTGGCAGAAGGGTGGAGAAATGGTGGAAGAACTCAGTAGTGACATTGTGAAAGACAATTTGGAGAGAACTTAAAAACAGAAGTAATTTGACAACTGTTGACATAACAGAAAGAGAATAGAACTATAACATTTACATGGATAGAACAGTCCAAATACTTAGGTCTTTTTCTCATGACAAACATCTAAGAAGCTCATGCAAAAGTAATTTGCTCTCCATTTAAATTGAGATAAGGACAATCTGGCATTGCATATAGGCACAAAATGCTATTAGTTAATTGGAGAGTACCAGGAACACAAATCAAAACTGAAATTTCTTCATAAGGGAATGTTAATTCTCTGTGAAGGTTATGCAAACAGTACTTGTTTGAGGTAGTGGTAGTCTTCAGGCCGCAGTAGCTTGAATTCATCTCTCTCGTCTTCTGGGGCGCCAATCAAAAGATAGTAAAAAACATGATAATTCCTGCGGGCCAGACATAAAGCAAATGTGAGTAAGTATATTGGGGTTCATTTTTCATAAAACTAGCTATTTGTTTTGCTTAACTGTGTCAAAGAAACACATACTGTAACGCTGAGATGCACTGTCATAACAAATCTAACTTCTATAATTTTGAGATCCTTTGAAAAAAGAAATACTCCACTAACCAAAAGACAGATTTTCATCTACAAGTTACATGTCTGTGTGTATAGTAACAATTCAGGTGCAAAATAAATATATGTAAAACAGTTAAGTTGGTGTGGAGGTCAGTGTGATGTATTATTTTTTTTTTACCTTTCAGTTTTTCCTCTGGACACCAGACGGCATTTCTCTAGTAGGTACTTCTCAACAACAGCCCTGGGAACCATACATTACATTAAGTTCTGGCATTTAATTTTTTAAATTATTAACATGTAGACCTTTAATAATAATTAAACTGCCAATTATATTTAGAAGAGAATAATGTGAGGACAGGAAACAATGTAAAGAATGGGAGGGGGAAGGGATCAGGAAATGACACAAGGTGGATTTTAACCTGTGTCACCCATTATTGCACCACAAATCAATGTGCATCACTAAGCCACGCCAGTTTTTAGCATTTTTAATTCAAGTCTGAACAATATCTTTGATAAGAGACCAGTCTCCATGCTCTGCACATGGCAAACATTTCTTTTAATAATAAATAAGCGATTGCCCTGGAAGACGATATGCGTGGGTGTTACATTGGTGTGATGTTTATAAAAAGATCCCCATCTCTTGTGTGGCTAAAGGCAGTCACAGAGTTCTGCTGTGTGACGTAGAATGTGCTGAAGTGCACAGATGACTCACCCTCTCACAACACCACTCTCCAGATAATTCACTTGAATGAACTTCCCAAAGCGGCTTGAGTTGTTGTTGTAGGCCGTTTTAGCATTGCCAAAGGCCTGAGGAGATTAAGAAAAGGAATGCACATTGCTTTTGAGGTCACGGAAAAATTTTAATATTTCAGACAAAACATAGATATGGTGTTCATGAATGCCAACAGACAACAGAGTTGGAGGAGGCAACTGATTTAAGGATGGCTAAAAACTCAAAGTCAGCTATAGTCTTAAAAACTAGAAGCTTGTCACAAACAGCCTGGAACTCAAACCACAGCCAACACAGTTTCATGTTACTGATGTTACAGGCATTCATTTAGTCATTAATATTTGTTGCTCAAACCACAGCAAGTAGGTCATCATTGATAGATTGGTTGCAAAAAAAAACTTTTGGAAAACACCTTTAATACTTGCACTATACTAACTATAAGGGCCTTGGTCTCTATTTTGATTTATTTGATGATTTAGTTAAAGCCGATAAGTGTAATGTTTTCAAAATTAAATACTTTCTGGAGTCGCGAGTTCGAATCCAGGGTGTGCTGAGTGACTCCAGCCAGGTCTCCTAAGCAACCAAATTGGCCTGGTTGATAGGGAGGTTACAGTCAAATGGGGTAACCTCCTCGTGTTCGCGATTAGTGGTTCTCGCGCTCCACGTGCAGAGTCTCCGCGGTGTCATGCACGACAAGCCACGTGATAAAATGCGCGGATTGACGGTCTCGGAAGCGGAGGTAACTGAGACTTGTCCTCCACCACCCGGACTGAGGTGAGTAATCGCGCCATCATGAGGACCTACTAAGTAGTGGGAATTGGGCATTCCAAATTGGGAGAAAAGGGGATAAAAAAAAATAATTTTCATACTTTTTCATATGCTAGCTTGAAGGGACAGTTCACCCAAAAATAAAAATTCTCTCATTATTTACTCACCCTCATGCCATCCCAGACGTGTGACTTTCTTTCTTCTGCAGAACACAAAGATTTTTAGAAGAATATTTCAGCTCTATAGGTGCATTCAATGCAAGTGAATGGTGGTCAGAACTTTGAAGGTCCAAAAAGCATATAAAGGCATCTTAAAAGTAATCTATATGATTCCAATGGTTTAATCCATGTCTTCTGAAGCGATTTGATATGTGTGGGTGAGAAAAAGATAAATATTTAAGTCCTTTTTTCCTATAAATCTCCACTTTCACTTTCATATTCTTCTACTTTTGTTTTGGGCGATTCACATTCTTTCTGCATATCAACACCTATTGGGCAGGGAGGAGAATTTATGGTAAAAAAAAAGTACTTAAATATTGATTTGTTTCTTACCCTCACCTATCATTTAGCTTCAGATGACATGGATTAAAACACTGGAGTCATATAGATTACCTTTATACTGCCTTTATGTCCTTTTTGGAGCTTAAAAGTTCTGGTCACCATTCAGTTGCATTGAATAGGCCAACAGAGCTAAAATATTCCCCTAAAAATCTATGTTTGTGTTCAACAGAAGAAAGTCATACACATCTGGGGTGATATGAGAGTAAGTAAATGATGAGAGAATTTTATTTTTTGTGTGAACTATCCCTTTTATATGCACAGACAACAATAAGTAACCCCTTTGTTGGTTAATTTCTCCAAAACACTTTAGTTTTGTAGCACTTTCAAAACTTTGCTCTGGTTTTTTGAGCAGTTCAGCATGACAACATTTAGTTGGGGGGAGTGTTAAGGAAACAATTTGTCACTGTTTTTGCGATTCTGTTAGGTGACGCTAGTTTACAAACTGTCATTTCTGCAGAAGGACTCTAAGCGAACAAGTAACAACAGGCTTGCACATTGCTCCCTATTGATTTTCAATACAATCTACTTTTGCCAACATTCAGGACTTTTCCTGATGTTTTTACCTTTGCTTTAAATAAATAGTTTCCATGTCTCACTTCCATGTTGCAATGTAGGAAAATAAATACTGACGAAAGAGAGGGAGAGAACGCTGAACGAGATGTTACTTAGAATCTGTCAGTTGTCGAGTTATCGCCTGCCTGACAGAGCCTGTCTTAACATGACGTACATCATCTCTTTCTGGAAGTCTGACAAAGCCAATGCCCTGGGGTTCTACAAATGGAACGGAGAAGCTCAGACTTGTCAGCTCCACAACCCGACCTGGAACAGAACTAACACAAATCAATAATGTTATACTCCTTAAAAGGATAGTTCAACCAAATTTCTCATTGTTTTACTCACCCTCATGCTGTTTTAAACATGTATGACATTCTTTCTTCCGTGGAACACAAAAGATGATGTTAGGCAGTATACTGTATAAGTTTCAGTAATCATTCACTTTCATGGCATCTTTTTTTCTCAAACAATAACAGTGTACGTTGACTGAGGCTAAACATCTCCTTTTGTGTTCTATGGAGTAAAGCCATATGGTTTGCAACAACATGAGGGAGAGTAAATAACAGAACTGTCATATTTGGATGAACGTTAAGAGCAGCCACGTGTGCCTGGTCTCCTAAGCAACCAAATTGGCCCGGTTGCTAGGGAGGGTAGAGTCACATGGGGTAACCTCCTCGTGGTCGCTATAATGTGGTTCTTGCTCTCGGTGGGGCGCATGGCGAGTTGTGCGTGGATCCAGGAAAAGGGTTGGGAACCACTGACTTAGGATTACGATTTTAAAACAATAGCACTGGCTACTTCAAAATTCTACCTACTTTAATTTTGTCATCCAAAGGGGCTGATATAACAGGGTTAACCAGTAAATATCATATCTTACCAGGACCGTTACGAACTTCAAGGCTTTTAGAGTTTCTAGATAAGTACAAACGACTAAATGGGACAAATGGACTGGTAATAGATGTCTAATGATGAACTCTGGGGAAAAGCTGTACACTTCCATTATCTGTACAAGAGCTATGCTCTCTAAATCGAAACAATAATTGAGGGGGTGGAGTCTCTGGTAAAGATGCATAACAAACCATGTGTAAATAACACTACCAGACAAACAATGTCCACATTATCAGGGGGTTCAAGTTAAGCAATATACAAAAGTCTATTTGAGATCATGATACAGGGACAGGTGTTTTTTTATTCATTTAAACTAAAAGAGAGAAAAAGATTACATAGAAACCAAATATATGAAGTAACACTTTACAAAAGGTGTATTTGTACTACCATGTAGTATTTGGACATGGTACTTCTTTGAACTAATTTGTAGTGCCATGTAAATACCAAATTATCAGCATTATAATTTGAGTGCAAGGTTGAAACCAACCAAATTATATTGCTGATAATATAATTTGTAATAATTGGCACAAATGAAACATTTTAAGACTTCTGGACCCAACTGAAAATCAAAGTACAATTCTATTTCTGTTTGACACCATCAATATACCACTGTACTAAATAATTGAGATGAATTACTAAAGCCACAATTTCCCAAGCTTGTTGTAACCAATAAGGCCTAGTTCTTAACTCAATCTGGGAGCAACAGGATTTAAGTGGTTAATTTTAAGAACCGGTTTTATGTTCACTGTGACACATGATAACCAATAAAACATCTGATGTACTTAATAAAATACACATCAAATATTAATGGTCACATCCTCAGTGTGCAGCCATATGGTGTGATGCTTGTAACAATCCTCGTTCTAGTTGCTTGTTCTGCTTATTTTCTACACAACTACTCATAACCTACATTTTTTCCATAACTTCATAAGAAATTCTATTTTAATCAATGAGGCGTAATGCAAGCCGCTTTGTTCCTCTTTGTCATTCACTTTCTTTGTAAGCATTGCTGCAGAACTGAGAGGGGCTGGGACAGTTTTGATAAAAGAAAATGGCTGTTAGGAAACTTGTTCAACCTGTTTAGGATCAGATTGAGAATCCCAGCAGGTTAGTGTGCCACAAGCAGTGAGTGACAGAATAGTCTGGGGGGAGGGACTTCAGATTACAGAGAGTAACCCTCAGAATTACGAGTTGGACCAGACGGAATATGCACTTTTTTCACATTTTCTGTATTGATTTTGGGGGGAAATCTGTGAAATTCTATGCAATGGATTTAAACAGAGCTGAGAGTACTACTTAAAACAAACAAACAAGTCAAAATATTAAATAAGCATGTAAGAGGCAGGGGATGTGCAGAAAATTGGAGAATGATGGAAGTCCAACTCTATAGAATTATAAAACGTTTATAAAACTAGAAATACGAAAATATCCTGGACCAAAGAGAAGAGAATTTCTTGGTTACAGCACTAAATATTGCGAAATAATACTAAAAGGTGTGCTTGTTGCTTTAACAACAACAGCTGTTAAAAAGGACAAGGCCCACACTAAAGTAGTGCCAGTCCTCGGAAATGAACTTACCAAAGCAAAAGAATTCATTCAGTGGAAAAGCGACAAAAATGGCCATTGACTTTGGTTACTTAAATAACAGTGTATGGAAAACTCACGCAAGGTAAGACTACCAATCTTTTAGGCATGTTGTCAAATATCGATTATTGATCTGCATATTTTATCGATATATTAACATTATCCGACATTTAAATTGGAAGCTGTGGCATGAGGGCGTGGTCATGTGTCTGTCTGTGGGAGAGGGAAAGCGGTAAGGCTCGTCACCTGGGCTGTAATTACTTTAACACCTGTCTCTCATTATAGTGATGGCGGAGGGAGACCTGATAAGGCGCACCAGAGTGTCAGAGTGGGAGGAAGAGTGGCAAAGGAACTGATGTCTGAAGGACTGGCAGGCAGAGACTGCATTTTATAGTTCCATGAGCCCTGTTTGAGTTGGCCATTGAGAGCCGTTTTTCTGTTTGACCTGATTGTGTGGGAGGAAATAAATACTCACCTCAACTGTTCGCTGTCTCCTGACTCCTCCATTGCCCACAAACTTAGATCTTTCACAGAAGCCTAATTTGCGTGCTTTTCAATTCACTCAGTTGGGCTTCGGTTGAATGTCTGGCGTAATAGTGTTGGGAGACCACAAGGGGTGATATAACATTTACTGAAGCAAGTGCAAAGCACAGGTATCACAACAAAGGACAGGTATTTTAGAGCTCCTTGCACAGTGTGCATACAGACCGAAGTTACAAAGGTTTTTGAACATCAAGAATGAAAGTGACTTTCATGAGTTTGCAGGTTAGTGTATGAAACTGGTTTAACAACGCAAACTAAACGATGAGAAATTATTATACGATTTAGATGTTTGAATCTTTGAAGAGGTTTCATTCAAGCTGTCAAACCACAAAAAGACATACTTGTAATTGAAAATACACAAAGTTTCACTTTGTGACGCTGCAGATTTCTGAGCAATCTCGAGAGATGGCAGTGTGTGCGTACGGACCTTCATAGAAAATAACTGTTTCGAATTTTAGAACGGGCCATGTCTTTTGTCAAATGCTTCCGGTGCGTGACCCCCTTTTATTTTATTTTATATAATTTCCCTGCTGCTCACGCTTTACCAAAGTTGTGTTGAGAAATATCTTTGAAAACACAAAGACTATTGTGTAACGGGTAGCCCTATTTATATCTGAAAAAAATCCCAATATATATGGATAATCATCATGAAAATCTTCTGATTATCAATGTGTGAAAAATGCATCGATCCCAAGCCTACAATCTGTCATTCACCTCATTGTTTAAGTATTTACAATGGTAGCACTTAAAAATGTCAGAGTGTGTTAAAAACTCTTACCACTATGATTACTTCATCTTTATAGTGAAAAACAGTTTCACAGTGACTCAGTGAGTTCTTGATCTATAGTCTCTATTTATTATGTTTGTGGAGACTGGAGGTCTGTCTGGATTCCCCTTTTCCATGGAAGAAGCAGAGGAAGCAGTGTGAAAATGCCCTGTCGTGTGACAGGAATGAACAGTTTCTAGATCCTCCTTAAACATGTTTTTTAAGGGAGTAAAGGGATAACTATTCTGGAACAAAATCATCAAGAGCACAGCCAATAGGGCCAGGCAAGTTCATGGTTAGAATGAGGCGAGAACATAAAGAACTGATTTTTTCTGAAACATTTGACAGTTTTTCAGTCTCACACCTTTCATTGTAATCTTTCTCTGCTAATGGCCCTCAACATGCACAGCTAAAAACATGCAAAATATGATGAGAGACAAGCCACTACTGCTTCCTGCAGAGAGGTCATCATTTCCGCTCTGAAAGGGCCTGCTTATCAATAAATCAAGATACAGAGATGAGCTGAATCTCTACAATCTCTTTTTTACGTTGCATAGTTTTGTTCATGGTTTTCGATGATGAGTGCACATCTTTCAACCTATCCATGTTTTCAACTACCTAATTTGGCAGGTTTCTACCAAGTGACATGAATTTGCGCCAAAATACCACAGAGTTTGATTGGATGTGTGGCCTTTGCCGTCAACAACAAAATACATGGCAAGCTTCTTCTCCTCCCATTTAAAAAGTTGATATGGTGATCTTTTACATCTTTTTATATTTGCAATGATATGGTTATTTACATTCAGCATGGTTTTTCTCCTGCTGTTCACAACCCTATCAGAACAAACCTCTGACCCATTTTTGGTCAGGACCAAGCAGTACTACAAGTGCAACTGATTCAAGGGCCATAAGCCTTAAAGGGTTACTTCAGCCGGAAATTCTCTCATAATTTACTCATCTCATGCCATCCCAGATGTGAATCCACAAATTAAGATTTTTAGAAAAATATCTCAGCTCTGTAGGTCCATTAAATGCAAGTGAACGGTGACCAGAACTCCAAAAGCTCCAAAAAGGAGATAATGTCAGCATAAAAATTACCCATGAGACTCCAGTGGTTTAATCAACGTCTTCTGAAGTGATCAAGTTGGTTTTAAGTGGGAACAGACCAAAATATAACTCCTTTTTCACTTTACATCTTGACAGCAGTCTCCTTGGCAATCATGATTTCAAGCTTGATTTCCTTTTTGGAGCTTTTGGAGGGCCCAGTTTTTCAAAAAGTTTAATCTGGAAATCCCATGTTTTGCTATCCAGGATCAGGTGACCCATCTTATTTTTGTACCTGTTTTTCAAAGCAACATTGGATTGGATCACCCTGATCCAGATTGAAGATTACCAAATCCGGGTTACCAGTGCTCTAAATGGGACTACACATCACAATGTAGTCTACTAGCTATGTAAAGAACAACAGGTAGAATAGCCAGCGTGGGGTCACTTTAAGTGTTTTTATTTGAAGAGATAGGAAACAGCACAATAAAACAATACAAACATCCCCTTCCATTTTCAGTTTCTTTTAAACAGTCAGACCCCTCATCTGACCCACAACAAATAAATAAAAACAATCAAATATACATTATTCACAAATACACTGTGGATATTTTGAACAAGTGTTTTAAATCATAAAAAAGCTAAATGTCCAATAGTTAACAAAATAAAGAACGTTCAGAGTTTTTGAAGCCCTGCTTTTAGAAGGCGGATATCAAGTCTGGCTTTGGTTTGCTGTAGTTGAGTAAGAGTATTGCCTGTATTGTCCTGCACAACATCACTACCAGGCGTAATGTTACTCAGAATGAGGGACTGACTGGATGTGCAATAAGGGATGCAATTGTTAGAAACTACTTTTGACTGGTTCATCTCTGATGATTGTATCATTGTAATTAATATACAGTGATAAATAGGGGGCCTGGGTAGCTCAGTGATAAAGATGCTAACTACCACCCCTGGAGTTCGCTAGTTCGCTAGTTCAAATCCCAGGGTGTGCTGAGTGACTCCAGCCAGGTCTCCTATGTAACCAAATTGGCCCGGTTGCTAGGGAGCGTAGAGTCACATGGGGTAACCTCCTCGTGGTCGCTCTAATGTGGTTCGTTCTCGGTGGGGCGCGTGGCGAGTTGAGCGTGGATGCCGCGGTGGATGGCATGAAGCCTCCACACGTGATATGTCTCCGTGGCAACGCGCTCAACAAGCCACGTGATAAGATGCACGGGTTGGCAGTCTCAGATGAGGAGGCAGCTGGGATTCTTCCTCCGTCACCCGGATTGAGGCGAATCACTACGCGACCACGAGGACTTAAAAGCACAATGGGAATTGGGCATTCCAAATTGGGTGAAAATAAAATTATATATATATATATACACACACACATACATATTGTGGTAAATAACAGTTAAAATTAAATATATTATTTTTTGTTTGATATTGACAGCTGTTTGGGGGATTATTTTATGGGGACAAAATATATATATATTTTTTTACTTTACTGTACTAAAAGGCTTAATAGGTAGCCTAATGTCTACTTTATCTATTTTATCACTGTAACAGTTAAACAAATCAATTGTAAGATATAAATAAATGTATATATACTACATGATACAAATGTTGTATTATTTGACCAATTTTAAAGTTTTATTACATTTTGTTCCTGCAATCCACCCTGAATCCACCCTTCTGCTGGGATCAGGATAATCCTGATTTTTTGGATCAAAGGTATCCCAATCTAAAAAGTTTTGAACAACACATACTGAAGGTTTGATCCAGATCAAAACCAAGACTGGATTACATGATCTAATCTGATTTCAGAATACTTTTTTTCTTTTGAACAACCCATTTTCAAGATTTGATCCAATCCGACAGCCAAAATACGATCAGATTACTTCTGAACAACTGGCCGCATTGCATGGACCTACAGAGCTGAGATATTCTTCTAAAATTCTTTGTTTGTGTTCAGAAGAAGAAAGAAAGTCACACATACCTGGGATGGCATGAGAGTGAGTAAATGATGAGAGATGAGAGATGATGGGTGAACTATCCTTTTATATAATCACAACAACTACCACCAACCAATTTTAGATCCTTTCTTGGTTTACTTTCGCAACCAAGGTGTCAGACTATAAAGTGAATGTGTAAAAACCTCAAACCCACAGTAGAAACATACCTCTAAAACAGGGCCTGCCCCCAGGATGGTTCTCTCCACTCCACTAGTATAACCCTTCTGACTTAGGGCGGTCAAGCAGTGGATAAGGAAATTGGTGCTTTGCGTTTTGCCAGAACCACTCTCCCCAGATATGACGATGCACTGATTGACCCGTTTGTTCAGCATAGCGTGGAAGGCAGCATCGGCAATGGCAAAGACGTGAGGTTCTAACTTGCCCAGTGTATGGTTCTCATACATCTTGACATACTTGGGATTGTAGACAGGCAGAAACTTGAAGGGATTGATGGCGATAAGAATGTTGCTTGCATAGGTGTAGATCTTCTGTTTGTGGAAGCGATACCGTAGGGTCTCCAAGATGTTCTCCTCAGTGAGCTCAGGAAGGTTACATAAATCATCATATTCCTGAGGTTGTGGCGCAAGAAAGCCCCGAGTCACAAGTCCCTGAGGTACTTTTTCACGCCGGACAGAAGTCATAACGTCATACTGGATGGATCCATCAATGCTTCCCTCCTGAAGGGCAAAAAAGTATCCATCACTTTGAGGGTGCTGGTCTTGGGCCTTTCTGGGCCAGAGGAGGACTCTTTGAACGAGCAGATCGCTGCCTTGAAGGATCCACTCCTCTCCACCGTACTCCTGGACCTCCACGAGAACGTAAGGCTTGGATGTGTCCAAGCCAAGTGTGGAGAGAGCGGTCTTGATGACAGTGGCTGCTGTCGCCTCTTTTGGGACCCTGAGGATGCAGCATTGTTCAGGTTTGACGGAAAACCTGGGGTAGATTTGTAAAGTGCAGACCATTTCATCCTGGCAGGTTGTCCCCTTGCCGTACATGACATTCATTCTTCAAAAAAACAGACATACACTACCGGTCAGAAGTTTTGAAACACTTACTCATTCTTTATTATAATTTATTTTTCACTTTTAAAATAATAGTAAAGTCATCAAAACTATGGAATAACATAAATGGAACTATGGGAATTATGTTGTGACTAAACAAAATCCAAAATAAATCAAAACTGTGTTATAATTTAGCATCTTTAAAGTAGTCACCCTTTATCTAGAATTTGCAGACATGTACTCTTGGCATTTTCTCAACCAACTTCTTGAGGTATCACCCTGGGATGCTTTTTAAACAGTATTGAAGGAGTTCCCATCTATGTTGGGCACTTATTGGCTGCTTTTCTTTATTTTGGTCCAAGTCATCAATTTCAAAACTTTTTTTTTATTATTACATTTTAGTTTTATAATGAAACAAATGAATATGGTGGCACAATTATATTTTTGTCTACAAAACTAATTTCAAACATTTAAGCATACGCCTTCAGATCAAAAGATTTTTAAGATCATGAGAAACATTTCAGTCAAGTGTTTCAAAACTTTTGACCGGTAGTGTACACCAGCATACCACACTGCACAGTACAGCATGATAAAGTACATCTAGAGAAGAAAGGAAGAAAGAATGTGAGGGTGAGAGAGGAACAACATTCAGACCATCAGTGCATACATGTACGCACTTGTCCAGTCTAATCCTGTAAAGTAGCATAAACTGGGTGGCACACCTGCATCTATATATTGATTGAGAAATAGCAAACAAGTTCTATTCTCCCAAATGTTCAGAACATTGAACAACGAGATTTGGCCTTTTTGTTATTTCGAATATTCTTTGGCATTCAGAGAAAATAAAATGTTTCGAAAACAAATTGATAACTGATCAGTACCATCTTCATATAGCATAACGACTTTATTTCCGATGTAGCCTACCATAATAAACAACATGTACTCAGTAATCAACGTCAAGACACGTTTAAATAAATAACATATAATATAACATAACATAATACTAATAAATCTACCTGTTTTAAAACACTCTCGCAGTGTTCAAGAGCGGAGTCATATCCAACATGGAAAAAAATCCTCCCGTGCTTTCAACACAGAACTTTCAACGGTTGAAGTACTAATAAAACTCCTTAACCTGCATTATAGCGACCAAAACGTGATACACCGATATGTACGGCACAGGTAAAACTATAAAAACAGCGTTCCACAGTTCACACCGCGCTTAACCGAAGCAGACAAAATCATCAACTAGAAAATAAGGACGACCTCAATGTTGTCTCCTGAATGTTGATGGCACTTTCGATCCTTGTTACTTCCTTACATCGCAGAGCGCTTTAATTGCAGATGATGAGCGCGATGACGCGATGACACGCTGCCCTCGCCTGCATTGAAACTGCCATTGCAGTTGTGACTCGATGGCGCAGGTACACACCTGGAATAAAAATACATGCATACATACGTAGCTTACATAAAGGTTCAAAACAACATAACCATAATTGTTTATGACCATTTATATTTTAATATAAATATTTGTACATTTATTTTACACTAATATTTTTACGTTTATATTTTATAATTTGTATATATGAAAAATTATTAATATTATATATTGATTTATATTTTATATTATAGTATTAATATTATAAGTGAAAGTTTTGCAATTTAAATAAATTAATGTTTTTATATTTTATATTAATTAAAATATTGATATATATATATATATATATATATATATATATATATATATATATATATATATATATATATATAATGGCAAAGATAGACCAATAATCAAAAAAATAAAAATTAATAAATTGTGACCACAAAGATATAAAAGCAGAATTTGTGAGAGAAATGTAGGCCTATGCTTGACATAAAAGATAATAGCACAGGAAAATAAAGCATTTTTACATTCTCAAATGGATAGTTCAACCCAAAATAAAAATTCTCTCATTATTTACTCACCCTCATGCCATCCCAGATGTGTATGACTTTATTTCTTCTGCTGAACACAAACAAATATTTTTAAAAGTATATTTCAGCTCTGTAGGCCATTACAATTCTAGTGAATGTGTACCAAAATTCTGAAGCTCCAAAAGCACATAAAGGCAGCATAAAGGTAATACATACAACTCCAGTGGTTAAATCCATATCTTCAGAAGCAATATAGGTGCAGGTGAGATTTTTTTCTCCAATCAATCTCCACTTTCATTTTCACATTCTTCTTCTTCTTCTTCTTTTTTTTTTTTTTTTTGCTATTCTCATTTTAAGTGCATATCGCCACCTGCTGGTTAGGAAAGAGAATTTATAGTAAAAAATGGACTTAAATATTGATCTGTTTCTCACCTGCCCGCACCTATCATATCGCTTCTGAAGTCACACCACTGAAGTCTCATGCATTACTTTTATGCTGCCTTCATGTGCTTTTTGGAGCTTCAAAATTTTGGTACCCATTCACTTGCGATGTATGGACCTACAGAGCTGAAATATTCTTCTAAAAATCGTTTGTGTTCAGCAGAAGAAAGAAAGTCATACACATTTGGGATGGTATGAGGGTGAGTAAATGATGAGGGAATTTTCATTTTTGGGTGAACTTTTCCTTTAAAAGAATGATGGAGACTCAGAGTAATAGGATAACCACAGAAAAGCTGGATAGAGAGATTTCACAAGAATATGAGACTTAAAAAATGTATTGGGTTTCAGAAGAATAAAGAGTCAATACTGCTGAATACGCAGATGAACAAAGAGCATCCTAAATATATTTTTGATGTTGTAAAACTCGCTTTGTACAGATACAGGTCATTGAAATCTTATATGACACAAACATTTATACTTGTAATGAGTTTTTGAGACACAGGTTTAATATGGACTGCAATGACTGCACATTTTGTAAAAAATCATTGGAACATTTCTTTTATTCATTTAACTTTTTCAAAAAATAATAAATAAATAATAAATAAAAAATTGGGATGATATTAATGATTAGATACTATTGAAATATACAGTACCTGACTTGGACAACACAAGGATAAAATATAGTTTTAACTTTTTCTATAAGGTATAGAGTTGAATTTATGGTAAAATTTTGTGATTTTGGCAAAATCTTATATACTACATACGTGCAGGTTTAAAAAAAAAACAACAAAAAAAACATACAGTTTAGTTGCCATTTCAGTTGGTGGTGTTTTATAAACCGTGAAAATGTAGCCGTAATAATAATGCCCTTCAGCATCATCTTCTTTGAATATTAACCTCTTATTTTTGTTATGATTAATACATTTCTTGTTGCTGCTTCTCAGTTTCGTTGTTTCTATAACATGGTAATTTTTGTAAAGCCTATATATAATTGTTTTAATGTTTGAATAAAATAAATAAATAAATAAATAAAAAAATCTAATATGACGCAAAAGCGCGTGTTTTGTTCTCGCCAGTAGATGGCATAAAATACCGGTAGGCGGAAGCATGCATCATTAATCGCTTACTTCTGCAGCACTGAAGTCAACAAAGGGAAATCTTACATTATACGGAGTTTAATTAAAGACACTTAATACAATTTCAAATGAGTTAATGTACAGAAAAGGAAATTAAATGTATGCCTAGAATTAAAGAGTTTAAGAAATAAATGATCAAAAGTTATTTTCCAAATGGGAAATACTCAGATCATCTTTTGTTTGTGAAGAAGCAGCAAACTTGCTTATTTTATGCAGAGTAAAAACACTGTCCCCTTAAAATGTCTTCAAATTGTTGCAGCTGCTGCAGTGATTGTCAATGATGTTAAGCATGTAGAGTAGGCAAATCAGAGCTTCAACACACACATTCAAAAGGTAAAGTAGCTTTTTTGACTTTTTGTTATTTTTAAATATTTATTAATATATTTACTTTGTGTGTTTTTTTGTGCAGTCATGAAATTGAAACATAAAATTAACTATATTTAGTATAGTTTTATCAGTTTCGTGAACAAACTAGGGATGATGTTCAACAATAGTATTTTAGCAGTAGGCCTATCAATTGTCATAATACACTACTGTTTACATTACATTTTATGCATTTGGCAGACACTTTTTGTACATTCAAGGTATACATTTGATCAGTTTGTGTTACTGTTTGATACACATTTTCACATTTACATTTCATAGCAAAATTATATCAAATTTAATTGAGTAATATATATATATATATATATATATATATATATATATATATATATATATATATATATATATATATATATATATCGGTAGCCAGCTGGTAGATAGCTGTGCAGTGTGTAAACCTCACTCTCTTGGCCTCAGGAGACGCACTAGCGACTGAAGGCTGTAGTCTTTAGCCTCGTCGTCAGCGTATCCCCCTCCCTTGCCGCAGACCCCAGTTTGAATCCCGCTCATAGCGGGTCAAGTAGGACCAGTTACAATGGTGCCGTGACCCGGATGGGAGTTAGGTAGGTCAGCTAATAGATATGTATAACCCTCACTCTCCTGACCTCAAGAGGTGCACTAGTGACTGACCCTAGGGGCTTTAGCCTCCTTGTTAGCGCACCGGCCTCCCATGACGGAAATGTCGGTTTGAGTCCTGTACATATATATATATATAGAAAGTTGTATTCATTTCATGTGGTTATGAATATGATAGAATTTTGTTATGAAATTGAAATGAATAAACAGGCTAAAATATTTTTCAGAGCATACAGATTGTCACCATAACAACAGGATTTCTGATTTCTGAGTCAGCATTTGTATTACTCAACAATCTTACTTTCTCAAACTCTCTCATTCGCTCTCTCTTTCTTTTGTGTGAATAGCAGCAGCTTGTGAGGCTGGGAGTGGTTAAAAAAAAAGAGAGAGAGAGAGAGAGAGAGAGAGAGAGAGAGAGAGAAGTGAAATCGTCAGTGCTTCCTCCTTTTGCAACAGTTCTCAGTAAGCAGACATGGGCGTCACTCTAAGGTTACAGCATAAACAAACATCTGGTTTCCATAGCAACATTCTCTGTATCCTAGCGTCACAGAATAAATATCGAACTGATTTGAAATGATCGAACGATAACTTCTAGAATGTGCCAATTCGGCGGTCTAAGATATTAGGATACATATTTCATAAAACATTCTTTAAATTATTTAATTATAATGAACAGAAAGCAGATACAATTATATGCAGTGGAAACTAATTTTATCTTACCAGGTCTGCAGGGCAAATTACTGTATAAGAATTCACTGTAAACAATAAAAGAGAGTACATTGTAATCTCTGAATACACTCTCTGGGTCTTTTTCTCTGGCCAGCGGTGGAATTCATTTGAGACGTAAATCTTGTATTTTGGTCAGAAATTTCAGAGAGAACATTTGACCTAATTTGGCATGTAATGGGAGGATTGAGGGGGTGGGAGGGGATTCCTCTGAAACTTGGGTTATGGTGTACTCACTGATTGAAAAGTTGACTTCAACACCGCGCCCACTTGTTTCAGATTGAACACTTCGAGAGAAAGATAACGGGACACGCTGCCGGTAAGAAAGAGGCTGATGGACATGTACTTTTTTCATCTTTTGTGCACATTAAAGCGTCAAACACAGTTAATGTTTATCTATGTATGGTGACGCACTATCATGTTTTCTTAAAATCACTAAAGATTGTTTTACCTGCTTTCTGGATTCAGATAGAGATAAAAGTGCTTTTATTTATGAGAAGGTCACACACGCTCGCAAAAGAAGTCGTAGTGATCAATCTGACAAATAAGATTTTTAATATGTCCGGAATTTTTGCTCGCGCCCATGACGTGTTGCGCTCGTGAGAAAATGATACCGTTTGTCAGTTATCTAGCCTCTGGCAGCTATTTAGCGAGTCACTAATCATAATTTTTCGCTAGACTGGTAGAACGCAATTTTAAGTATGCATTCAGTTTTAAAATACACTATATAGGCTGTATTACAGTAATAGGTAGTACTGGGCGCGGCACGTGGAGAGACACGCCCACCACAGCGGGCTCTTGTGTGTTATAATGTTGTAAATAATGTTTTAATGTCTGTGATAATGTTGAGGCAAGAATAGGCTAAATGTTATTTGCCAGTCGTTTCTTTACACCTTGCATTTTTAATTAAATTAATCCATTAATTTGATACAAATAATTCTGATTTCATGCCTAGGCTACATAAAATAGTGTAATACGGACTCTCTCTCTCTCTCTCTCTCTCTCTCTCTCTCTCTTATTTTTTATTTTATTTATTTTTTATTTTATTTACAACAGACCAAATAAGGGGATCTGATTAATCTGATTAAGTTAATTACCATGGATTTGTAGTCTAATAGAAAAGGCTCCTCTCTCTCTCTGTCTCTTGTTTCACTGCAGCAGGTAATTAATTACAGAGCTTGTTTTTCTGTCCAGTCTTGGATTATAGTACTTTAACCTGATTAAGGGTGAAATTGAGCAAATTTATGGCATGTCTCAAGACAACCGCATGACTTTTGCTCTGTGTCCAGCTCTCAGTCATGTCCTGTTTTCTCATACATATGTTTACTTGGATCTATTTTAAGATTTTTGTCCCTTACTGTGCAGTTTCTGCATAAAGAGAAGATTAATTACAGTGCATTGCAATTAATTCAACATCATATTCCATCTCATGTTGCATTTTCCTCTACTTTTATTTGACTTAGGAACCAATTCTGAAAAAAGTTCTTAAGAAATGTATTAAAAGCAAACTGGTGAAAGAGAACCAGACAGAAAGGTGGGCGGGGTTCCGAAGAGAAAGTCACAGTGAAATTGAGAGACAGAGAGGTTGGTAAGTTGGGGGAATACGTTGTGGAAAACTCCAGACACTTCCCTCTTATTTTTGTAGTTTGGTGGGATACAGAACATCTGGAATAGATCAGCAAGTTGGAAAAGTTGACACTCTGCAGAGAGAGAGAGTGTGAGAGCAGCAGAGCAGGAGAAATATGAGCGACCAGAAAGGGAGTGAGGGATAAATGACTCACAGCTATGCTATTCCAGCCTGTGTTTAAAATATGAGTCCTTGTGGGGTGAAAGGGCATGCTTATTCAAACACTTCTGCTGTCGGTCCATATGTGGTTCTGAATGCATCTGGCTAGCTCTCTTTCATTCTTGCTTTTACGCCATCACTTTGTAACACTTTTTGTCCATTATTTCCTTTTCATGTTCTCTCATTCTATTCCGTTCAATAAATAGAAAGAATTCATCTAAAACTGCAAACACTCATGCTTCCATTGTTTACTTGACAGTCTCAGTGTAAGCCAGGCGACAAGAGGGATTCCAGGCTGTTACAAAACTGTGTGGGAAGGCTGGGAAGGTGGATCTCAAAGCTCCAGTTGTTAGCCTATCTGGCTTCTCCCACAGAGGTTGATGACAGACGGACTGTAGGGTTGAGTAAAGGTCTCGGTTGTGCCGTGTTTGTCTAAATAGCTTGAATGCATTAGGGAGAGAATTTCACTGACTGCCAGTCTGGAATCCCGAATGACGCTCAGAGACTTTTTGTTATAGAGCGCTATTGGCATTTATGCATTATGTGACCATTATTAACCCTCTTCAGTTGCCCATTATGTGGAATTTTAACTACCCATGGATTGAAAATGAAACATTATTGTCCTCACAGATTAGCAAAGGTCTTACTCAGTGAACAACCACCCTCAGTGTAGATGGGTGATTTTCACAAACCTTGTCAAGAAAATGTAGTGGTCCTATTTTACTCCAAAATGATTAGAAACAAAATATATTTTGCATATAGAAAATGAAGCCTATTTTTAGGCCTTTTAAGATTTTGACATTAATCCTGATATTATTTTCATGACAGTTGCACGCATTTTACCTCTCAATTCTCATGATCACATTGCGAAAAAGATGGTCATTATGATATTCACATTACCGCAAAGTGAAATTGTTTAGTTTATATTTAAAAAATAAAAATCAGGTAAAGTTATTGTACCACCTTTATTTTTTTACTGTAATACATTTTAAAAATGACTGTGTTAAGTCCAAAGTATACTTCTGTTGTTCGTGTTGATGATCGCTCTGCACACAGTATGCGTGATGCATATTTCGTCATCAGCACAGTGTCGGCACATGCGCCTGCCATTGATTGTATGAAAAGCGTATCACAAAGCTGTCATAGTGCACGTGCATCAAATGCATTCGTATTCACTCATGGTCAAAAGAGTATACTTTGGGGCCTGGGTATCTCAGCGAGTAAAGACGATGACTACCACCCCTGGAATCACGAGTTCGAATCCAGGGCGTGCTGAGTGACTCCAGCCAGGTCTCCTAAGCAACCAAATTGGTACGGTTGCTAGGGAGGGTAGAGTCACATGGGGTAACCTCCTCGTGGTCGCTATAATGTGGTTCGCTCTTGGTGGGGCGCGTGGTGAGTTTTGCATGGATGCCGCTATGTATCTGCGGTAACGCGCTCAACAAGCCACGTGATAAGATGCGTGGATTGATGGTCTCAGACGCGGAGGCAACTGAGATTCATCCTCCTATTCGAGTCACTACGCCACCACGAGGACTTTGAGCGCACTGAGAATTGGGCATTCCAAATTGGGGAGGAAAAGGGGAGAAAAAAACAAAACAAAAAAAAAACAAAAAGAGTATATTTTGAAAAGGCAATGCAGTCGAGCAATGCAGGGTGTGATGAGAGGGGTCCACTACAAGGCACAGCCACTACAAGTTACACCCCCTCCAAATAACCAGCCATCCTGAAGTCTTGGAACAGTTGGATGCCACATTCATACACTGTTTGTTGTGTTTATTTGGAGTCCCGCAGCAACCATACACCTACACCTATTCATAACTCTAAACCTAACCATAACCACAAAGATTAAAAAATGAAAAGTTTGTAAAAAGATTCTAGAATAGATTTTTTTTTTATATCCACATCCCTCATTTCATCTGTTGTTGATTGCTCAATTGGAAACATTTAGACATATAGAGAAAAAAAAAATCATATAGTTGGCGCCTTAATGTATCCCTTTTGCAAAAT
This sequence comes from Myxocyprinus asiaticus, assembly GCF_019703515.2. Lineage (NCBI taxonomy): Eukaryota > Metazoa > Chordata > Actinopteri > Cypriniformes > Catostomidae > Myxocyprinus > Myxocyprinus asiaticus. The sequence continues at coordinate 38,794,251 of NC_059349.1, forward strand.
CCTGATTTCCAACAAATGTTAAAGACTGAAATCAGTGTTTATATGGAGACCAACTGGTCCTCGGTATCCTCTGTGGGTGTGGCTTGGGAGGCGCTTAAGGTGGTTCTTAGGGGCTGGATACATACAGTATGCCTCATTCATCAAAAAATCCAAAGCACGAGAACTCGTGGAGTTGGAAGGAAATATTAAAAGTGCAGAGGCAGAGCTGAAGCACTGTATGTCATCTGATGGCCTCAGAGAATTGACACAATTGAAATATTGACATAATACTATTTCGTCGCAGAAAGTGGAGTTTTGGTATTCAGGGCAAGACAGTCATACTTTGAGTCAGGGGACAAAGCAGGGAAGATTTTGGCTAGATATATAAAGCAGAGAGTGTCTTTTTCTACCATTCCCTCAGTGAAATCTGCTGGTGGTGAAATTTTTACCTCAGCCATTGATATTAATAATGCTTTTAAAGAATTCTTTCTTGATCTTTATAGTTCCACATCTTCGTCTACTGATGAAGATATTAGAAACTTTGTGGAACCATTAGATCTTCCTAAACTGAAGACTGAGCAAAAAAAAAAACACTCTTGATTCTGAGATAACATTGGAGGAGCTTGACGAGGTAATTAAGTCCCTACCTACTGGCAAGGCTCCGGGGCCAGATGGTTTTGCCGCAGAATTTTTTAGATACTATGCTACAGAACTGGCTCCACTTTTGTTAGAAGTTTATACTAAATCATTAAAGAATGGAAAGCTTCCTCCAACCATGACACAAGCCTGGATCAGTCTGATTCTTAAAAAGGACAAAGATCCAAGCGAGTGTATAAGTTACCGTCCAATCTTCCTGATCCAACTAGATGTAAAAATGTTGTCAAAAATTTTGGCTAACCGATTAAGTAAGGTTATGACATCTCTTATACATATAGGTCAGGTGGGGTTTATTCTGGGCCGAAGCTCTTCTGATAACATCGGGCGTCTCATCAATATCATGTGGTCAGTAGCGAATGATCAGTCTCCGGTCGCTGCCATCTCTCTTGACACCGAAAAGGCGTTTGATATGGTAGAATGGGATTATCTTTTTAAGATTTTAGAAATGTATGGGTTCGGGAGAACATTTATTGGTTGGATTAAGTTACTTTATAGACACCCTGTAGCAGCGGTACAAACAAATGGATTAATTTCAGATTATTTTACTCTGAATAGGGGCACTCAGCAGGGTTGCCCTCTTTCCTCATTATTGTTCTGTCTTGCCCTGGAACCATTAGCAGCTGCGATAAGAAAGGAGGATGATTTTCCAGGGATGATTGCGGGAGGTGTGGCGCATAAGCTTCTGCTTTACGCAGATGATATTTTATTATTCGTCTCTGACCCCACTAGATCTATGCCTTGCCTCCACAGAATTATTAATTCCTTTTCCAAGTTCTCAGGATACAAAGTCAATTGGTCTAAATCCGAAGCTTTGGCTTTGACAACGTACTGTCCAGTAACGGCCTTCCAGCCGGGCGCCTTCCAGTGGCCCAAACAAGGCATTAAGTATTTCGGAATTTTATTCCCAGCAAATTTGTCTGATTTAGTCATAGTTAATTTTGATCCCTTAATAAAAAGGTTTTTGAATGATGTGGACAGGTGGGCTTCATTACACTTATTGATGATTGGGAAGGTTAATGTGATTAAAATGAATTGTATTCCAAAATTCAACTACCTGTTACAATCTCTCCCTATAGATGTTCCCCTCTCTTATTTCAAGCAATTTGATAGCATAGCGAAGTCCTTCATTTGGAATGTTAAGCGTGCCATGTTAAATTTCATTAAGTTACATAGGCCAACTGACAAAGATGGGTTAGGCCTTCCCAAGATTTTGTTTTATTATTATGCATTCGGTCTCAGACATTTGGCCTCAGATCATGGGTTGCTTCCACCTGAGAGAGCCCCTCCCTGGTTATGTATTGAAAAGGAAGCTCTTGCCCCTATCTCACCTCTGCATAGCCTTTTGATCAAATTAATCGGAGAAGTTAAGTTACACCCCATTATTTTGCATTTACACTCGATATGGACAAAAGTGTCCAGAGTGTTTAATTCGGATATTTTTTAAACGTAGCCTCGAGCATATGCCAGAACCCTAAACTATGCATTAATAAGTCCCCTTTCTGCTGGTCAGAGTGGATTGGGAGGGGGGTTAATACACTCGGTGACCTATATGAGAGTGGAGTATTGAGACCTTTTGAAAATTTGGTTCAAAATTTTGGGATTCCCAGATCTCAATTTTATAAGTATTTACAGCTGCGCCACCTACTCTGCACTGTTTTTGGGAGTGCCATGCACCCCCCAGTGCGGCAGATACTCTGGGAGTGGTGATTACTGCTTTTGGAAAAGGTCATGAGGCATCAGTGTATAACTCCCTGCTAATTCAGAGTCTGGGGGACAGAGCTTTAAATTCCCTCAAAAGATTATGGGAGGAAGATTTAAATTTGTTTTTGGAGGAGGGAGTGTGGGTTAGGATTCTTAAAAACATCAAGTCTGCATCTAGAGATGCAAGGGTGCGCCTTATGCGATTTAAGATTCTACATAGATTTTATTGGACCCCTTCTAAATTGTATAGGCTTGGTCTTAAGGACACACCCACCTGCTGGCGATGCCATTTAGAAGATGGAGACATGACCCATGTTTTTTGGGGGTGTCGTAAGATACAGGAGTTCTGGTGGAGGGTCCAGAATTTAATGGCCGATGTATTGGGTACTCGGATCTCCTTTTGCCCCAGGCTCTGTATTTTTGAGTGACGGGGCGGTCATTGATGTAGGAGATAAGTACATGAAGAATTGGATCCTGGCCGATGTTATGGTGGGCAGACAGGTTACCCTTAGAGGATGGAAGTCAGCTGGAGCCCCCTTGTTTTGTGAGTGCTGCGAGGAGATGGGCAGGGTGGCAGCTTGGGAAGAGTTGTCATATAGAAGGCTAGGCAACATGGATATGTTCATCAGGAGGTGGGGCAGCTATTTGGCCCTTTTTGGAGGGCTCTCGGGGAGGGGCAGTGGAGGGAGACGTGTTGTTTTAAATGTGTATGTTGTAGCCTTTTTGTTTTTGAACATATACTTTTTTAAAAAATGTATTTCTAAATATTTTCTTCTGTTTTATTGTTTGTTTGTGTTTCTTTGTCAGTTGTATTTGACCACTGGGGTATCTGTTTGTGTTGGGTGGTGGGGTGGGGTGGTTAATGTTCGGGAGGAAGGGTTGTAAATAATACAATGTGATTCCATATATTCTGTTATATATATATATATATATATATATATATATATATATATATATATATATATATATATATATATATTATATGGAATCAATAAAAACTTTTAATAACATAAAAACAAAAGCAAAATTATACCATATCACTAGGTGGCGACAGTGAGAAGAAATTTAAGGAAAGTGAAGAGGAGAAGAAACTAACGGTATGCTAAGCTAATAGGCTAACCGATTAGCTTGTAAGCTAACTGGAGAAAATAGAACAGATAAATCTTTTTTTATTATTGAACAAGCAGAAATTGAACAAACACCTTCAGGAATAGTGTAAAGAGCACTTCCACAAAATTTCACATTAAACAAGTAAGATCAGTTTACCATTTATAACTTCGGTTTAATAATATGAAATGTGACATAATTAAAAATGTATTCTTTGTCATATTTATCAGTGCACTCAGTATTTTTTCCTCATTAAAAAAAGTTGAACTCCTAAAGACATGAATTGTAATTTTGCCAAATATGTAGGAAATCGTAACCACTCACATTAAAATATCAGTATTATATTTATATCTGTAACCTTATAAAATCTGATTTATAGACAAAAGTACTGAGTGCACCTTTAAAGAGTTAAGAGAAATGAATCATACAGCTTTTGCATAGGATTTTAAAAGTTCTTGAAGCCAAAAGAATCGCTTGATGATCCAGGGGGATCTTCACTGTCGTGAAGTCGGTGTTCCATATAGTCTTGTGGGATGTAGACAGACACACTTGGGAGTGATCCCATACGGAATTCAGAAAAACGAAATACACCCGGGCCTTTACGGTAATGAGAATCAGCATTGAAAACAATGTGAATATTAAAGATAAAACGTCCGGACGCTTTACGATAATGAGAATTAGAGGGGTAAAATGTGCTTAAAGGTCAAAGTATACTTCGTTTGTCTGCGCTGCTGATCGATCTGCACATGCGTTATGCATAATTTGTCATCAGCACAGTCTGCTCGAGCTGTCCATGTGTGGCCCAGATTTTCTATACACAGTCCTCGTTTGTGCGCATCCTCCTGCAGTTGACTGTACTAAAAGAGTATTGCTAAGCAGTGGTAGTGATCATGCGTCGAATGGGTTCATATTCGCTCATGGTCAAAAGAGTAGTCCAACAGGTTAATCCGGAATGCAGAAGTACTTACGAAAATTGAGAGTTCATGGCAAATGCGGCAAACTTGCCGCAAATTCACCACTGAAAATTTTCACATGCAAATGAGCTTTGTGGAAAACTTGCAGCAAATTGTCGATTGTTGCCAAAGGTTTTCCACAAGTTCACCAATACCGGTGAAGAGCTGCAGACTTCTGGCAAACATTTGTGGCGAATCAAAAGTTCATTTGCATGTGAAAATAACAAACAGCAAATGTGCAGCAAGTTTGTGGCTACTTTAGATTTTTTAGTAAGGGAAAGTATACCAGTGTCTTCAGTGTCCAAAATTATGTCATGGTCCTAAAAGTAGACTTTAAATATGAACAGAATATATTTTATTGACAGGTTTCATGAGAATCACCCAGATTTTTATATTTTATGAAATCAGTGACGGGCCATGCATTTGAAGTCTAGGCCTTCAGTGTGAATCATGCCATTAAGAAAACACAGTTTCACAATGAATAAGACACCTTATGCCTTTGGGCATCATACATTATGTCGCAGCTAACTAGTAATACCAATTTACATTTTAAAAACACGTCCACACACGAAAGACAAAACTTGAAACGACACTTAATGCTCAAGCAAGCCTAATTTTAACTGCAGTCTCCTGTACAGACAGGAATGAATCTACCAAGGAGGTCTATAATATATTAGATATAAAAATCTATCTAATAATATTTGCGATTTAAATGTTGCTTGCAATAAATGTCATTTCGTCAGGGTACACGGTTATGCTCTGTTCCATTAGAGTTGGATGTGGGATATTCCCACTTGATATCTCCGACCATAAATGCAATCCATTCCCCGATATTCGGAAGATGACCTTTAAGAAAACAAAACTGCAACACTCCCGTTAACTTAGCAGGGGTTTGACTCTCATTAGGGATGTCTCCTAGCAACCCAACTGATAAATAATGCTGCAACCTTAGCATTTGTGCTCCATGTGTACGATTATCAAAAGAGATTATAATGTTTTATACATCTGTTTCTGCAGCAGGCGTTTGTTAAACAAGCTCTAATATCATGTAATGTGGAAACGAACTCATTTATCGATATTACTTAAAGTGAATGTTTATCACTTACTTTGTATATCTCCCTGAGTGTCGACATGTTTGTGTGACATCATGCCCCTGCATCTCGGCGAAATCGGAGTTGAGAATTTCTGCACGAGCCTACAAGTTGTAATTCTGACTTCAAGATGCACTTTGCACATTGCACTTTTCCTTGTAGGAAGTTGTAAAATCGGACTTTCCGAGTTCAATGAAACGCAGCACTATTTTTCAAAACTTGATCCGACACTGAATGCTCAAGCAGCCTAATTTACACTTAGAAAACTCCTGATGTTGCTATAACAACGCAAAAAGCACTTACCAATTTGCTTGAAGTGAAAATCAGTCCTCCTTTCCTGTTTAATAAATGAAGCAATCAAACGGTCATGCAGAACATCTCGTGTTTTTAAATCCATAAGGATCTCTTTCTCAATGGCGATAACAGCAGTGACAGCCAACTCATCGGCAAGATCTCGCGCTCTTCGCTTTCGAATTACGTACATCACTTAAAGCGTGATTGCGTCACTTAAGGCCAGCTAGAAGGCCTCGACCGGGACATTTCCTAAAGATCACACCCACCAAGAACAAATAAATCAATCTGATTGGCTGATGAATCTGACAATCTGACTTTAGTTGCTCATTCATTTACAATGTTGAGGGATTCTGTAGAAATTCTGAAGGTCTGAGGGGGTGGAGCTCAAACTCACACGCTGCTTCGGGCATGCGATTTGTGAAACAGTTGTCACACTTTGCTTGTAAGCATCAAGGAATAAATTCTGACTGGATAAGCTTTTTGTTTTTCTCTATTTGTTTATAGATTAATTAAGAGTGGAAAGCGGTTAAAAATACATAGGCAAAAAGGTGATTGAGAATGAAAGGATGAAAAATATTTATTTATTTGGCATGTTAGAACCACAGGGTTTACACTTTTGGGGGAAATCAATCTACATCGAATATCGGAATAATTACACACATCACGTTTAATATTACGAGACCTTGCTAATCTATGAGATGTTTTGTTTCTACCAGTTTTTGTGTAATTAAGTAAAATTCTTTCTTGTACTCAGTGACTGATTACTCTTCCTTTATTTGCTTCTAGACAACCAAGGAACCCAAGAAGGCAAAAGGAAATCAATTGTACACACCACTACTGTAACTCACAGCTGACATTAATTGTCCTATAAATCTTTAGTTTGTGAACTGGAATTCTTGTCCATCATGGCAGTGGTGTTACGTACCTCTCCGCTCCTGTGGGCCCGTGTAGCCGCCATGGTTTTCGCCTGTGTGGCATTCAGCGTTGCTCTATACGGAGCAGAACTAACCCACGGCACAGGTGACTGGTGTATCTTCTGTTGGAGCTTCAGTTTTGTTGGAACTCTTTTGATAGTCTTAGTGGAAATGTTTGGCCTACAGACCCGTGCCCCTGTCTCCTGGAAGAACTTTCCCATCACATTTGCCTGCTACGCCTCCCTCCTCTGCCTCTCTGCCTCCATCATATTTCCACTGTACTTCCTTAAAGGCTACACAGGTCGTAGCGAAATGATCAACTGCCGTATTGTGTCTACGGTCTTTTCGTGCCTGGCCACCATTGCATACTTAAGCGAAGTAAGTCTCAGTAAGGCTCGTCCGGGCGAGGTGGTCGGTTACATGGCCACAGCACCGGGGCTGCTGAAGGTGTGCGAGACCTTTGTTGCCTGTATCATATTTGTCTTCATCAGTGAGCCGGTTTCGTATGACCAGAATGGAGCAACCAAGTGGTGTCTGGCTGTCTACTGCATATGCTTCATCTTTTCGGCAGCCGTCATTGTGATGTGTGTAGGCGAGTGCACAGGCTGCCTGCCCTTTTCCTTCGCCCGTTTCCTGTCCACATATGCCCTGCTGGCTGTGGGCATGTATCTGTCTGCCACTATCATATGGCCCATATATAAGTTTGATAGTAATCATGGAGGCCAGAGCCGCAGACCCAATATCTGTGGCTCCATCGCTGGCCTGTGCCCATGGGACAAGCTACTGGCCATCTCAGTGCTCAGTGCTCTTAATTTCATTCTGTATCTGGCTGATCTAATCTACTCAGCTAGGCTGGTGTTTGTTACTGTTTAAGAAAGGGGTTTTTAGAAGGAGTAAGGTAAAGGAAAGAGCGTGTATTTGAAAAATAAGGGGGTAAGAGGGACATGAAAGTGTGGTTTGGAGAGTGGTGATGTTCAAATGGTAGGTCATGACTCATGAACTACTGTATATTCAGTGTTATTTTGCAATAGCTTTGTTTTTTGGTTTTTGGTTTTGTTTTTATGGTCATGCCTGTTAAGATGCCAAAGAAAATGGGAGAATTTTAGTTTTCATTTGCATATCAGATGCATGACAAAATGGTTCATTTTGGTTGTTTTTTTCATGTTTTACCTATTTGTTACATTTGACTCATTTATAAGCATTTTTTTAATATTATTTTTGCTTCATTGTGCTTTTAATGTTGCTTGCATGAAGGACTCATTTATTATAACTGTGTTGAGTTTGTGTGTGTTAATGTCAAATTCCAATCTCCACAAAAACATCCTTCTATTATTTTAGGATAACTAGTGCTAGTTAAAAAACATTTGCTTGCACTGAATATCTGTAATATGATACTTAAAATATTTCAGTACAATACACTGCTCTTTAAACATAATTGTCCTTTCTCCATTTATTCATTCTTTTAAATATAACTTCTTTGACATAAGACACATTTAAGTTGAACAGAGAAGCAAAATAAATGAACATTCAAGCCATCTGTGGCATTGTCTGACATTAATATATTGTTATTCTTATACATATTGTTATGGATTCATATTTAGAAGATGCTGTTGCTATGTGTGCACATGGTATATGCGAGAATCTTTAAATGTTGTAGATGTATTTCCCCATCAAATCTTTATAGAAACCTTTGCTGTTCTTTTGTAGACATAAACACCTCATGAGAAAAAAAAAAGCAAATTAAATGTTTGCTGTGCTGCCTGCGTCTCTGGGATCTACATGTGCCTGTCACAGACTGTTACAGTCCTCAATGCTTGAATGAGAATGTTGTCATTGTGTTATCAAAAAGTGAGAGAGCTTGTGTGACAATCTGCCTTCTCTCTCTCTGCTCAGCACACACTGCAGAGTTGTGCGAATGTGTAATCTAGCTCTGAATAAAAGTAATGAAAAGGAAACAAGTGTGTTCTCTGTTCATCTGCAGTCTTGACTCATGTACCATAATACGTGTGATTCAGACGTACCTCCCCTTTATTCATTCTTTGTTTAAAGTTATGCCTGTGTGAAAAGATACAGAACATCTGTTCACTATGGCTCTCTCTGTTCCAGATCTAATGATTTACATTCTAGAGCAGTATGCACTTACAGAGTACAGTTGGATCATGGCACACACTGCAAGCAGATACCATACACGGCTGAGTTTGAGTTGTGGATGTCTATAAACACTTCAACAGGAGGATTTTGAAACTCCTCACAAACACACACAAGCACAGGCATCAAAAGGATTGGGTCATGCTACAAAACTGTAAAACGGGTTCAGACACAGGACAGGTTTGGAGTCTTTGTCCTCACAAACTTAGAGGAAAAATGTACTGCTTAGAGGTTGCTCCTTCATAGCTCATAAGACTTAATGGAGTTTTTCCTAAGTTATGTTTCATTTAAAAGCCAACTTTGTCTCCAACTTAGGAGATGTTTCTCCTAAAATCCTTGGAAAAATAAAAATATACAAAATGCAATGAAACAATTTAAACCTAGAAATGTGCTTCATGTTGTAAAAACAAAAAAACAAAACAAAACTGGTTTCATTCAAGTAAAAAATATTAGGCAAAGTGCAAATAGCAATATACAGTATGTTATTTAAACCCTGGTGCTAATAGTGGCAGATAATATTTACACCCCTAATTAAATACTAACATACAATATTGGGCATTATTATGTTTATTTAGAATCCCACAGACACCCTACACCAATCCCTACCCCTAAACCTAACCCTAACTTATAAAAATTAACCATGGTTTTACAACACTAACCATAGTATTACCATGGTATTTTGGGGTAAAATCATAGTAAACCACAAAATTAAACATGGTTACTAAATTAACACTATATTACTGTAGTAACACCAACTGCATTGAAACATTATTAATACGGCTTCCACATTAAACACGGTTCCTACAGTGTTACTACAGTAAAACCATGGTTAATTTTACCTGGATCAAAATTTCTCTCAACTCCTAGAACTTTACTGTGACCAAATCACTGCAAGGAAATTAATATTTATATTCATTTTTATTAAGTGGGACAAAAGGCGGATTAGAACCTGGGTAATTTGCATAAAAAAAGCACATGCACACTACACCATTGCAGCAACACTTGAAACTGCAATTTGTCTTCAATTTGTGTGTTTCTACTAGACTATATGAGTGCAAATAGCCAAACTGTGTGGCAGGTGCTATTTACACCAAGTTTAAATAGTCACTCTGAAAATATTCTTTAACATCACTGAATCAATCAGAATACAACAGGTTACATCAGTAGGTTACACCAACAGAATTAAATGTAGAAATAGTTGCTTAAGATAACAATTTCAGGTTACAACATTTGTAAGTGTAAGACAGCTGTTGACAAAGAGTGAATTAAAGCACGGCAACTGTTGAAGTGAGACAATTACGTTTTTGTATGTAATATTTCTTCGTTTTTCCCCTATATATAGTGTTGTGAAAATATTGAATTATTTTAAACAGTATTGTGTGAGGGACTAAGCCATTTGGCATCATATTTTAACCCTTGTGCTGTGTTCGTTTTTGTGCTAACACATTTTGTGTTCCTGGTCAAAAATGACCGGCCCACTAAGATTGTTTATAAATCTCTCATATTGCATAAAATTGCATTAAAGCTTCTATCCATATCAGCTTCTTTTTTAGTAATTATGACAAGTACTCCTTTTATAACATATTTAAAAAAATATTTATATATAAATAGTATTATTGATAGAAGGATTCATTGAACTGAGCTCATATTGGGCTAGTGGGGAGCACTCCCTGCGGTAATATATATATATATATATATATATATATATATATATATATATATATATATATATATATATATATATATATATATAATTGCATAATAAATTAATAACCACTTGCTCAATCTGAACAAAATAGGTGTAATATTAAAGCTTAGAATATGGACTTTACAATGCATATAGCTGATCCTACCAATTTGTAAATAATGCTTTATAATTTGCTGGCAAATAATAACTGTTTCGTTCTAATCATCTGCAAATTTGTAATCACAACAATTATATTCAGAGTTGGTAAAACCATAAAAAAGACGATAAAGCCATGTGTTATATATTGTCAGAAAGGTCTCAATTTGTAGAATGTAATGAGCAAATTGTTTCACTCAGAGGTCAAATGGCAATAAGTTTTAATATATTAAATTCCCACAGACATACATAAATATAATAAACAGGAGTGTCTTTTTATCACGTTTTTCCTCATTACTTCCTGAAACATACATATAACATAGACAATGACATATTGTAAATTACAGCAGACTATTCCGATTCAAACGAGCCCAAACACAACATAATATGATAAGTAGATCTTGAAATATTCCTCAAAGAGTGTACATGGAAAGAAGATGCACAAAAGGACGCTCAACACACATTGTGTGTATGAGTGTGTATGTGTATGTGTGTGTTTGTGTTTGTGTGTGTGTGTGCATGTGCACATGTCCGAGGACTTTGTGTGTGGGAACACACATCCATATATGTGCTCCTCTAAATGATTGGGATGCTCCTGAACACTAAATGGAAATGCACTCCACCTCAGTATGAACGGGTTTCATTGTACAGAAAAGTTTATGCAACAGAGACATTTGTAGAAATAGGATATTGGAGGTGAAAGAATGCATTTACCGAACAAGGTGTTCCAAAAACTATAATTATCCTGTAAATAACTGTATGTTGTAAGGTTAGGAGAATATGCCAAACTTCCTGCTTCACATTCAAATTTTGACGTGTGTAAACAAAATATATTTAGCACAGCTTCCTCTGTTTCTGCAATTAGAGATAAAACTCTTCAACCATTAACCAATCAGAGAGAAAGTTGATCTGTTGGCTTTGTGTGCTCTACTTTGAATATTCTTATCTACAGTAGCTACAAAATGTCTGCTTGTGACAAAGATTACATAAATCATGTTCTGTCCTTAAAGGCATAGTGCACACAAAAATTACATTTCTGTCACCCTCATGTTGTTCCAAAGCCATATGTCACCATTCACTTTTTTTCAATATTTCTGTATTTTGTAGTCTAATCCATTAATTTCCAGTGGCCGGTCATTTTTGACTGGTGTAACAAAGTGAAATAAAACCAAAACAATGTAAAGGAAATGGTCCAATTTATTTATTTATTTTCAGATACCATATGTGAACAAAGTCAAGGAATTTTATTCCAACTGGAATAATTAAAAAAATATAAAAATAATAATAAAAAATAAAAAAATGACCAGGACACAACATAAGTGTTAAAACAACGGCAATTACAAATAATAAGAAAGCATCCTACCATTAACTATATTAACCCTACAGTAAGAGTGGAGAGTTTTAAAATAATTATCATAGGCCTAAAATTCTTGGAAGAATTTAACTAGAAATATTTTCATATTAATACAGAAATGAGTTTATATTGAAATCTCTGACTTTTGATGGTAGACTTTGGTATCTTGACAAAACTAAGTATAGTTTCATACATTGTTGATGTTTCCTCTGAAACTCTAGAGACACATGTGAAACTATTTTAAGGAGAAACATCTGATTATCAGGAGACCTAAACAAAAATCACCCTTTGCTTGCTCTCAATTTAATGATTGCTTTCTGGGAGAAACAATTGAGATATAAAAGAGATCTCATTTTGTATTTTGCTTTCTGAAGGGCAAGATTCTGAAAACTCAAACACGGCAATACATTAGCCTATATCTCTCACATAAATAGGAAGAACTGTGGGGTGTGGACCAGGAAGGCACTGCTGCTCAGTTACAGAGCCTTTGTCATTTCATGCATTCTGCAACACGACAAAAGCACAAAATGGAAGGGCTCCTGAATACAGAAGAGTTTTGTTGTCCAATTTGCCTGGATTTGCTGAAAGATCCAGTGGCGAGTCCATGTGGCCACAGTTACTGCATGGGATGTATTGATGACTACTGGAACAAAAGTAAAGAAGTTATTGGCTGTCCCCAGTGTGGACAGACATTTAGCCCCAGGCCGATTCTGAATAGAAACACCATACTGGCAGAGATGGTGGAGAAGATGAAGAAACTGGAACTGTTAGGGGACTCTCAAATTTACAGCAACTACATGCCAGGTGATGTAGCATGTGATTACTGCACAAGCAGCAAGCAAAAGGCTATAAAGTCTTGTTTGGTATGTTTGGCATCTTATTGTCCAAATCACCTGCAACCACACTACAAATCTCCAGCTATGAAGAAACACAAGCTGATTGAAGCCTCAGTGAACCTACAGGAGAAGATTTGTCCTAATCATGACAAATATTTGGAAATGTACTGTAGAACTGATCAACAGTGTATCTGTCTTTTGTGTGTAATGGATGACCACAAAGGTCACGATACAGTGTCAGCTGCTTCAGAAAGTGCAAAGAAACAGGTAACAAGAAAATACATTAATTATCTAGGTTGTTTTTATGCAATATTTTATTGAATAAGAGACTTTTTTTGCTGTTCTTGAAGGAATACTTCACCCAAAATGTTGTTCAAAACACCCTCATGTTGTTCCAAACCCATATGACTTTCTTTATTCTGTGAAACAAAAACCAAAAAAGTAGATTTTAGGCAAAATGTTAGCCTCAGTCACCATTCAGTTTCATTGCATCTTTTCTTTCTAAGCAATGTAAGTAAATGGTGACTGGAGGCTAGCATTCTGAAAGTTGTGGGGATTGGAGAAACATGAGTGTGATTAAATGATTACAGAATTTTCATTTTTGCGTGAACTAACTCTTCAAACACAAGATGCAAAGAGTAAATTACAGTATCCTCATTTTATATGGTTTGTTCAGTTCATTCTGACCTTCTAGAGAATCATTCACTAACCAAAATCATTTCCACTGAGGCAATGCACATTTTCCAAAGTGCACTCCACCTCAATATGAACGGGTTTCATTGTACAGAAAAGTTTATGCAACAGAGACGTTTGTAGAAATAGGATATTAGAGGGGAAAGAATGTATTTACCGAACAAGGTGTTCCAGAAACTATAATTATCCTGTAAATAACTGTATGTTGTAAGGTTAGGAGAATATGCCAAACTTCCTGCTTCACATTCAAATTTCGACCTGTGTAAACAAAATATATTCAGCACAGCTTCCTCTGTTTCTGCAATTAGAGATAAAACTCTTCAACCATTAACCAGTCAGAGAGAAAGTCGATCTGTTGGCTTTGTGTGCTCTACTTTGAATATTCTCATCTACAGTAGCTACAAAATGTTTGCTTGTGACAAAGATTACATAAATCATGGTCTGTCCTTAAAGGCATAGTGCACCCAAAAATTACATTTCTGTCACCCTCATGTTGTTCCAAAGCCATATGTCACCATTTACTTTCAATGAATGAGAAGAAAAGATGATTACAATCAAAATACTTGATTATGTTTCTTCACAGAAAGACCTAGAGATGACGAGACTAAAATACAAGCTAAAAATCCACACGAAGGAGATGGAATTACTAGAGCTTAAACAGGCTGCAGACTCCCTGAAGGTACAAACTCTACAGAATGTCTACAATAGTGCAGTTCTGATGTTTTATGTATTAACTAGTACATTTTCAGTATTTTTTATTTATTTTTTTAAGCTGCCTTAAAGGGATAGTTCACTTAAAATGAAAATACCCCCAATTATGAAAACAAGCAAGTACAACCCCCCATTATTTGTACCATGATCAATGGAAACATCTGTAAATGCTTCTCGCTGCAACCCAGGCCTAGCTCTTGGGCTGGTAGAAGAGATAACAATACAAGCTGTTGATGTTGACTGGGTTTTGGATATCAGAAAAAACTCTGATATGTGGATATCGCCCTGACGGAGAGAAAGATCTACTGGGAGACATGATCTAACATTCTTGAAGTTGTCGGTTAGGATGGATGATCTAACATAGAGTTTAAGCAAAAACAATTCACCTGAACAAAAAGTGTTAATTAACTTTTATGTTAATAGTAAATATATATATATATATGTATATTTATATAAATTAACTCATAAATGTTTTGGTATCATAAAAAGATCTCTGCACAGGCTGCTTTAGAAAATGGTGAGCAGATCTTCACTGAAATGATACAGTCTATTAAGAGGAGGAGGTGTACATTTAGAGATCTGATCAGAAATCAAGAGAGAGTAGCGGAGAGCATGCTGCAGACTCTAGAGCAGGACATCACAGAGCTCAAACAGAGAGATCAAGAGCTTGAGTTGCTTCTGAAGTCTGAGGATCAGGTTCATGTTCTCCAGGTAACCCACACTGCTGAGTGAAAACTATTTATCACACAAGCAATGGTGCAACAGTGGTATTGCTTTTATACAAAACTTTTATAATGACAATTCTGTCATCATTCACTATTCCATATTTTTCCAAACACGTATACTTTCTTTCTTACATGGAACACAAAAGGAGATGTTAGGCAATATGATTGTCAGCATTCACTTTCATTACATCTTTTTCCATACTATGATATGAAATTAAATGGCTAACATCCTGCCTAACATCTCCTTTGGTGTTCCATGGAAGAAAGATGATGCTGCAAACAAAGGGAAACGGAGTGATACAAACAATGAAAATTTCTAGTGATGTTGTTCTAAATATTGACACTTTTGGAAAGCCATTTTCCCAATCAGGTTAGAGGACCTGAACTAATTAATGTATACCTACAGAACTGTCATTCCTTCTCCTCTTCTCGGCTCCATGATCCACCTTTTACACTAGCATCACTCTCAGATTTTGGGAAGGTGAACGATGCAATATCTGCATTCAGAATGAAGCTTGTAGATGTCTTCAAAGGAGAATGGCTCAGGATCTATCAAGCAGGTGAGGGGCAAAAAAGCTGGTCTTTCTGCCTGAACAGTTCCTGTTTCGGTGTTTTCCAAATTGTTATGAAACTCTGCCCTCTTGTTAAATGACTTCTTTGTGATGTATGCATGCCTTTCATTTTCTCTCCAGCTAAGTCTATAAAGATCCTCCACTGCACAGTGCCCAAAATTAGATCAGAGTTTCTGCACCGTAAGTCAGCCTTCTGCACTAATGGGGAGTGATAAATTTTTTTTGAGATTTTCTGATGTTGATTTCTGATGTTTAAACCTGTAAACAGATGAATAAGTGAGTTAATTTATTAATTGCCCTACAAGTGAAATGACATATAAGTGGCCCCCAAAAGGTCTGGTCACACTTAAAAATGATTATCATAGATTGTCATTGCATTAGATAATAAAATTTTGCATTACACTGAAAAAAAACCCCAAAAAAAAAGACAAGTAAGATTTACTTAATTTTAATTTTTTTAAGTAAATTTTAATGGTATAAATTAAGTAAAAAAAAAATATTTTTCTCCCAATTTGGAATGCCCAATTCCCAATGTGCTCTAAGTCCTCATGGTGGCATAGTGACTTATCTCAATCCAGGTGGTGGAGGACAAATCTCAGTTGCCTCTGTGTCTGAGACCATCAGTCTGCACATTTTGTCACGTAGCCACCGCAGCATATATGCACAACTCACCGCACGCCCCACCGAGAGCAAGAACCACGTTATAGCGACCAGGAGGAGGTTACCCCATGTGACTCTACCCTCCCTAGCAACCAGGCCAATTTGGTTGCTTAGGAGACCTCGCTGGAGTCACTTAGCACACCCTGGGATTCGAACTAGCAACTCCAGTGGTGGTAGCCAGCGTCTTTACCACTGAGCTAATCAATTGAATTGAGTAAATTTAACTTAAAAATTTCAGTAACTTTACTTACAAATACAAAGTACATGGTATTTAAATAAGCTCAGTAAAACTTCAATGAATATTTTACTAGAACATTCATAATAAATACATTAAATAGCATACCACATGACATATGGAAGCTTTCCACTGAAAAGCTTCATGCATCTATGCAATCTATTTAAAAACATCATATTACATTATTGGCAAATTATCACATTATGAAGTTGTGCACACAGACCTGACCACAAAACACGATGATGGTAACAATTAACAGATCATTTTGAGTAGTTACCAAACGTAACAACAAAACCAACAGTTAAAATGGTGTAAATAAACTTGCAAACAGTGAAACTATACAAAGCTCATTAATTATTCAAACTCAGTGTATGCTGGGAACCCCAGCTTCGAAAAGTTAAACAAAATGTACTTTTTTTATTAACCACAAAAATGTACTCAAATTAACAAATAAATATGACGAGGTTTTCTACTTTAGGATAAATACATGATGACACATTGTAAAAATAACAAATAATCATAAATAATATTTACTTAAGTTAAAGCATTAATTTTTACATTTGAATTTACTTAATATTTTCAAGTTCACACTTTAACTTATTCAAAGTAGAAAATACATAATCTTTTCTGCTATATTTACTTCACCACAAAATATTTTTTTCAGTGTATCTCTTTAAACACAAGACGTCAAAGAGTAAATTATAATATCCTCATTTTATATAGCTGGTTCAGTTCATTCCGACCTTAAAACAAATGTAGTATTTCATGAAAGAAGGATACTAAATTCAAATTAGTCACAAGGACTCTGTGGTTTATTTCCCCCACGCCCTGATGAAGGATTTTATTTGCAATGTGTCAGTTTGTGGTTTCTAATTATTCTAGCCATGGTTTAATAAAGGCTTTTTAAATTTTAAACTTAAGTCTGAGTGCCTTGGATACAGTGGCATGCAAAAGTTTGGGCACCCCTGATCAAAATTTCTGTTGCTGTGAATAGCTAAGCGAACAATAGATGGCCTAATTTCCAAAAGGCTTAAAGTTAAAGATGACATTTCTTTCATATTTTAAGCAATTTTACTTTTTTATATGAATCTTTTACAGTTTCAAATAACACAAAAGTTTGGGCACCCTGCATGGTCAGTACTTAGTAACACCCCCTGGCAAGTATCATAGCATTTTGTAGCCAGCTAAGTGTCTTCAACTTTTATTTGGGAAATTTTCGCCCATTCTTCCTTTCAAAAGGCTTCTAGTTCTGTGAGATTCTTGGGCCATCTTGCATGCACTGCTCTTTTGAGGTCTATCCATAGATTTTCAATGATGTTTAGGTCAGGGGACTGTAAGGGCCATGGCAAAACCTTCAGCTTGCGCCTCTTGAGGTAGTCCATTGTGGATTTTGAGGTGTGTTTAGGATCATTATCCTGTTGTAGAAGCAATCCTCTTTTCATCTTCAGCTTTTTTACAGATGGTGTGATGTTTGCTTCCAGAATTTGCTGGTATTTAATTTAATCCATTCTTTCCTCTACCAGTGATATGTTCCCCTGTGCCACTGGCATCAACACAAGCCCAAAGCATGATCGATCCACCCCCGTGCTTAACAGTTGGAGAGATGTTCTTTTCATGAAATTATGCACCCTTTTTTCTCCAAACATACCTTTGCTCATTGCTCATATTTTAACTTCATCAGTCTGCAGGACTTTTTTCCAAAATGCATCAGGCTTGTTTAGATGTTCATTTGCAAACTTCCAATGCTGAAATTTGTGATGAGGATGCAAGAAAGGTTTTCTTCTCATGACTCTTCCATGAAGGTCATATTTGTGCAGGTGTCGCTGCACAGTAGAACAGTGCACCACTCCTCCAGAGTCTGCTAAATCTTCCTTAAGGTCTTCTGCAGTCAAACAGGGGTTTTGATTTGCCTTTCTAGCAATCCTATGAGCAGTTCTCTCTGAAAGTTTTCTTGGTCTTCCAGACCTCAATTTCCTGTTAACTGCCATTTCTTAATTATATTACGAACAGAGGAAACAGCTTCCTGAAAACGCTTTGCTATCTTCTTATAGACTTCTCCTGCTTTGTGTGCATCAATTATTTTAATTTCAGAGTGCTAGGCAGCTGCTTAAAGGAGCCCATGGCTGCTGATTGTTGGGACAAGATTTGAGGAGTCAGAGTATGTATAAAGCTTTGAAATTTGCATCACCTGGCCTTTCCAAATGATGACTGTGAAGAAGCCATAGCCCTAACGAGCTAATTAAGGTCTGAGACCATGGTAAAAGTTATCTGAGAGCTCAAATCTCTTGGGGTTCGCAAACTTTTACATGGTGCTCCTTTCCTTTTTTCACTCTAAAATTGTACAAAATAAACATAATACACTAATATTGCTTAAAATGTTGAAAAGAATATTTAACCTTTAACTTTATGCCTTTTGGAGATCAGTTCATCTTCTACTCACTTAACTATTCACAGCAACAGAAATTTTGACCAGGGGTGTCCAAACTTTTGCGTGCCACTGTATATCCTTTTTTCATGAGACAGATTATCCCTTTTCCAAAGAGCACCAGCAGATATTGACTTTATACCCAAGTGGCACTTGTTGCATTTTTGTTTCTATAAATGTAGGCTAGTATTGACTTAATATTTTCAAGTTCACCCTTAAACTAATTGTAACAAATAAAGGATGGGCAAGGAGGAGGCAGGAACCGGACGAACCATCAAAGTAATATTTAATGAAAACTTAAACAAAAAAGACACAAACATAAACACACACACGGCAGCTGTGTGTGACACTCTCTCGAACTGCCGCATCCAGCTGCCTTTATTAGCCAGATTGTGGGCCGGGCGTGTGTGCCCTGCCCTCCTCCTCATCACACTAACTTATTCAATGTAGAAAGTACTAAACCTTTTCTGCTATATTTACATTTTTTTTTTTCAGTGTAGATAGCAAAGTATTAAAATAAAGATAGTAACACACTTTTCAAGCAAAATATATTTTGTTATCTAATGCAATGATATTCAGACATTTTTAAGGGTGACAAAGGAATAGTTCACTCAAAAATGAAAATTCTGTCATCATTTACTCACCCTCATATTGTTCAAAACACATATGACTTTCTTTCTTCCATTGAACACAAAAGGAGATATTAGGCAGAACATTAGACTCAGTCACCATTCACTTTCATTCTACAGAAAAAAAAAAAAAAAAAGAATTTAATGCAAGTGAATGGTGACTGAGGGCTGTCATTCTGCCTAACATCTTTATGTGATTTCCATGTAATTAAGAAAATCATACAACAAAGGTGAGTAAATAATGACATAATATACACTGAACTATCCCTTTATGTATCCAAATTATTTTGGGGCCACTTTCCTCCTGTCTTCCCTTATAATGCTCCTTTGCTCTGTTTCCCATCCTCATTCCATTTTTCAGATTCCTGTCTCCTGCAACTCAATCCCCTCACAGCCCATAAAGACCTTATTTTGTCAAAGGAGAACAGAGAAGTGACCGTTCGGAGCAGGGAGCGATCTTGTCCCGACCACCCTGAGCGCTTTGATTACTGGTGCCAGGTGCTGGGCACTGAGGGCTTGACAGGCTGCAGTTATTGGGAAGTGGAATGGAGTGGTATGGGAGCAAACATTGCTGTTGCATACAAAAATGTAGCCAGGAAAGGGGAAAGTAGTGAAGCTCACTTCGGTCACAATGACAAATCCTGGAGTTTGTTCTGCTATAGGAAAGGTTATACTTTCTGGCATAATGGGATTGTCAGTAAGATCTCTGAGCCTGGCTCATCAAAGGTCGGCGTGTATGTAGATCATAGGGCAGGGACACTGGCCTTTTACAGCATTGGTGACACAATGATCCTCCTCCACAGAGTTCAGACCAGATTCACACAGCCTCTCTACCCTGGCTTTGAGTTTTCATGTTATGGAGCCTTGATAAAGTTGTGTCAGTTGGAGTAAGGGAAATGGGGTATTTGGCCTTGGAAATTAATGAATTGATAAAAAAAAAAATAAAAAAAAAATCTATCTATCTACCTATATCTATCTATATACATATATATATATATATATATATATTAAGCATTATTATATCACATTTTTACATAATGTTAAGTACAAGTTTTTTTCACACATTCATGACACATCTATGTCTATGATAATATCTTTCCATTTAAACTATACATGCTCAATCAATTGCTGTTATTTCTGTCTGTGGAATTCCCCTCAAGGTTAATATTGTCTGAGCACCTTTACACTCTCATTCCTGCCTTCTTTGTCAGATAATTTTCAAATGATGGTAATTTATGTTTGTTATAGTTTCCGATTAGCCTTTCAAAGACAACCTTTAGTTACCTTGCAACATTCTTAACATTATAGTGTTTCCGCTGGTGTGTGATGATGACTAATGATGTGTTGTAACAGTACAAGCACTAACATAAATGTACACTTGGACCTCTGAAAATGATCTAGGCTTGTGGACAAAAGAACGTAAACAGCGTCCCCCAGCGGTTAAGGGATGTTTGCAGAAGTTTGGTCAATAAAACACTATTATTATTAACATATTTTATGCCAACATTATTAAAAAGTTTGGGCACATCCACCCATTATTTATAATGACTATTTTCTATTTATAATAGTAAAATCATCAAAACAAGAATTGTGCAGTGACCAAAATGTTGAACAAATCAAAACTATCTAATATTTTAGATTCTTTAATGTAGCCATCCTTTGCCTTCATAAGCACTCTCTTAGCGTTCTCTCAACTAACTTCATGAGGTGCCACCTTAAATGCTTTTCCAACAGTCCCAATTTATTTCTAAATCACTGGATTTCCCATTTATGCCGGGTATTTGTTGGCTGTTTTTCCTTCAATATCCAGTACTCAACTTTTCCACTTAAAAAAAAAAAAAAAAAAAGAGAAGCTTTTATTAAAATAAAAATTTAAATATTTTGGAAGCATATAATGGAAGCATATTTTTGCATAAAATGTATTTCAGAATGAAACATTCAGGCAAGTTTTTCCAAACTTTTGACTGGTACTCTGTATGTAAATTAATTAACTGAACTGAATTCAGTTGTGGACAGTGGTACTACCCGTACTTCATGTATGGAGTAAACTCCAATAAAATTAGACATACTAAAGTAACTTTTTCATCTAACTATTAAATAGCTATAGTGAATGTTGGCATGCTTACTGGATAGCATTTGCACAAAGCACAACAAAGTGGAATTTGACAATTGTGGTGCAATGAACACAAAAATCAATAATTAAACAAAACAATAATCAAATATTATACCAGTCTTCACTCTATGCTCAAGCTCCACTTTTCTACCACAGTGGTGACCCCCAAAACTCCAACATTTCAGAAACTCTTCTAAATCTCAACATAACACTATATGTTTCATTTTTCACAAAATCACAGAAAATAACTATTGATAGATTTCCCCTGCCCAGTTGTAGTTAAAGGGATAGTTCACCCCAAAATGAAAATTCAATTCTCTCATCATTTTCTCACTTCTATTCCATTCCAGATGTGTATGACTTTCTTTCTTCTGCTGAACAAAAACAAAAGATTTTTAGAAGAACATCTCAGCTCTGTATGTCCATACAATGTAAGTGAATGGTGACCAGACCTTTGAAGCTCCAAATATCACATAAAGGCAGCATAAAAGTAATCCATATGACTCCAGTGGTTAAACCTGTCTTCTGAAGTGATGCCATTGCTTTGGGTGAGAAACAGATCAATATTTCAATCCTTTTTTACAAGACATCTTCACTTTCCCTTTCACAATGTTAAAGAATGTGAAAGTGAAAGTGAAAGCAGAGGTTTATAGTAAAAAAGGACTGAAATATTGATCTGTTTCTCATCCTCATCATATCGCTTCTGAAGACAGGTTTAACCACTGGAGATGTACCTGTTCACCATTCATTTAGATTGTATGGACCTACAGAGCTGAAGTGTTCTGCAGAAGAAATAAAGTCATACACATCTGGGATGGCATGGGGGTGAGTAAATGATGAAAGAATGTTCATTTTTGGGTGAACTATCCCCGAACAAAAATTATTGATTTCCCAACTCAAATGGATTAAGAAAACGTCCATCTTACAAATTTAAGTTAATTTCACACAATTAAATTAAATGAAGTTGTGGCAACATGTTCAACATGTTCGTGTTGCTTTAGTTTATTTTAATTAAAGGTGCGCTCAGTAATATTTTTCCTCATTTACGTAAAAGGTTTTACTCCTAAACAAATGAATAGTAATTTTGAAAAATATGTATAAAATCATGAGCACTCACATGAGATGAAGACTCCAGTCATATCAGTAAACTTAAGCTGTTTTTTTCTACAAGGAGAGTTTCACCTCATGGGGGGATCACATGACCAGCTGAATACTACTCAATTTACACTTTCACTCATGGATTAAATTAATTATGGTTGACTGTGAATTTTTTTACAATGGCATCTTTGACGAAAAACTATTGCGTTGAATGATGCAGCATCCACGCCCCTAGGTGTCAGTGTAAATCCAAGATGACATAAAAGGAGCACTAAGTAATTTGATTTGAAAGAGGCCCTATTATGCTTTTTGGGATTTTACCTTTCCATTAGTGTGTAATATAGCTGTTTGTGCATGTAAAAGGTCTGCAAAGTTACAAAGCACAAAGTCCATGCCAAAGAGAGTTAATCTATCCCACGCCTGGTTTACAGTCCAGCCATTACTTAGCTATGTCACTATGTAACACATTTGCATAATGCCCACCTCAGGAATGCGCTGCTCAGAAAGCCTCGGGAGCTGAAACTCAGTTATGGTAAGGGGCGTTACATTTCCAACACATGCTCTAAGTGGTTGACCTATCACAACAGACTGGTCCAGCTGACCAATCAGAGCAGACTGGGCTTTTCGGAAAGGGGTCTTAAAAAGAGACAGGTGCTACAAAAGAGCGTTTCAGACAGAGGGTGAATAGAGGTGTTGCAGCAATGTACAGTATGAGAACAATAATGTGTTTTTTGAACATTAAAGCATGTAAACCTATTCTAGTAGACCCTCAAAATAAAAGTATGAACCTGTAAATGAGCATAGTATGGGCTCTTTAACTAAATTGCACAAGTAACAAATACTTTTTGAGTAGGGGAGCACACTCATAGTTGAGACTGAATGGAGGATTTTGATAGTAAACATTTTTAAATGAAGCATCTGCGGAGAACATGAAGTTTAGTTCAGTAGAGGGCACTGATAGGCTGAAGGATGTCTGGAACTAGTTTATGAGGAACAATCAGGATTAAATCTGGGTCCATACACAGAGGCTGTAACCTCTTAAAATATGCTTCTCTGGCAGTGCACCAAGATGCAGACCTGCTTGTTTTGGAAATAACATAACATAACATTCCCAAAAGACAGAATTTCACATCGTAACTGAGGTGATCCAGATTCATTACACTGATTTACAGCTGAGATTAAACTTTTTGTTTTTCAGCTCTACATTTTGGGGCAATTAAATCCAGAATTGTTTTCAAAGGCCAGGGTCCATTTGAATGCCTCTTCTGCTTTTGCTAAAATCCTTAGTTGAGATTGTTTATCTCTGTCATCTGGTCAGCATAACTCTTTCTAGTGTAACTCAACTTTGGTCTGACCCAAGTCTGAATGCTAATGGTCGACAGAACTACTGTGATGAAATTTCTAAAAGTCCTCTGATTTAACCCTGTACCATCATTGTACCATGGTACTTTTTTTAAGGGTGAAATTAAAACAAGCAAGTGTTTACAAAGAGTATTTGTTGGTCTAAGTTTTAAAAGTATGAATTTAATAGAAATGTAAACTGAAAATATACACACTGATTTTTTTTTTTACCATGGCCAAGAGAAATTCCACCAGGGGGCAGTATCCCTATTGTTGCCCCAGTATCTACATCTGTTAAATTTACACTTCATGTCTACTAACCAGAACAGAAATTAGTTAGAAACCACAATACTTTGGCTAGTCCACTGGCAGTTCATGGACGTGATCATAAGCAATATTCAATGATTATATGAACACTGATTCCTTTCTGCCTTTACAAATATTTACATGTTTGAAAAGGCTCTAATATTTCCTGTGTTGGGGCCGGAACCCAATACTGATTCCAAGACTCTGCGTACAAGGCGCATGTTCAGAGATCCCACAAATAAGCAGTTAGCATTCAACAGGGAAGAGGTCTCTGTTTTTTCATTTTAATTTACGTTGACAAACAGAAAGAGTTTTGGTCATGAGAAGAAAAAAGTATGAATGGAAATCTTGGAGTTAATGCTGTTTACCAACACACTCAGGCATAACCACATCAGATACCTGCTCACTAAATTACTTATCACCCACATAAATTGACATACTAATGGATCAAATTATATAATTATATAATGATAATTTATTTTGCATATAGATTAGAAACATTAGTTCCATTCAAATATGTAGTCAGGATGCAGTAACAGTTACATATGAACATACTTACAACTGTGCGTGCCTTATATTTTACCACAGATCCACCACTGAAGTAGCGCAGTCCTCAATATTATTGCCACAATAAGCAATGTATCATACTTCCGATATAAAATCATACATGGAACGCTGATATGATATGAACTATACACTGATTATCACTGGATTGTTATGGGGAGGATGTTGTCATCCAGGTCTACTGTCCATGTATGAAGCCATCTGAAAAGATCTGATATCATCTCCAATGAATTCATTCACTGTATGAAAGAAACATAAAGGTAGATATAAACCAATGGATTGACAAAGCACAACAAAGCAATTCCAGTCAAGCATACAGTGGCCCCAAAAATTATTTGGACACTTAAAAGGTGCTGAAAGCGATTTTAGCCGCTCTGGAACTTCCACCAGTCTAACTGTTGTATTAGCCATGCCCCTGCTTTCCAAACCTCGCACTCCAAAGACATATGTGGACACACAGACTAGAAAAAGTTGTGTTAGAGCAGATAGAGGGTGAAGCATTTCTTTGTCCGACCGAGAGAGTTTCACGGGAGAAGGACAATCCGGCACTTACAGTATACGAGCATACATGGGCTGCCCTTTTAACACGCACAATGATTGACAGGCAGAAAGTCTTCTAATTGGCTAAACAAACCGTGGCCCACAGATTTTCTGCATGTCATTTCATAAAAAAATACTTACAGCACCTTTAAGCCCATCATAGAAATGTATGAATGGCATTGCATTAAATAATAAAATATCAAACTATGTGGCATTTATTATTATATTTTTTTTACTGAAATGAATAATGACTGAGGCAATAATCTATCATCTCTTTTTGAGTTTCATGGAAGAAAGTCATACGTGACTCACATAAAGGTGAGTATATGATGACAGAATTTTCCTTTTTGGGTGTACTATCCCATTAAAACTAATAGCAAAAATGGCAAAATGAAGTTAGTTCTGAAAAAAGGTCAGCAAAATTTGTTTGTAAATGTTGCTTGGCTTGTCACATTTTGTGTGGCTTAGGTGTCCAAATACTTTTTGGGGCCACGGTATGTATCACACATGCACTCATTCATACTCACCTTCCTCCAGTGTGATATGCTGCATCGGCGAGGGCCCAGTAAATTCCGGGGGCGCCTCCAACTTCAGACCAGGGGCCAGGTTTCTTTCAGAGGGGTGCATCTGGTGCTCCCAGCTCTCGTATTGGCCGTATGGTGGTGGGCACAGGTCATGATAGTGGCTAGTGTTTGAAGGAGGCGAGGAGCACATCTCTTGGGGGCAAGAATAGTGGGGAAATGGGGAATGAGAGTGGGGAGGAAGGGGAGAGGTGGAGATGGGACTGCTGGCTGGGAATGGACTCAGAGAGCAAGAGTGTGAGGGAGAGGGTGAGGAGGACAGATAAGGGGAGTCCAGCCAGGGTGAGGGAGATGGGCAAGGGGAAAGAGGTTGTGAGGCTCTTGGGTACATGGGAGGAAGCAGCTCTGTGAAGCCCAGATCCAGGCTCTCAAAGCTGGGACGCCTTTCGGTCAGGGCACCTCGCCCTCCACTGTCCTCAAGAACCTCTGGTTTGCGGCAGTACTCATCCTGGTAGCCTTGTGAGGAGTAGGAGTACTCACTGGGATATGAAGGCAGGTGGAAGGACATGCCTCTGTCATCTGAAGATAGGTCTGGTCTCATGTGCATACCCCTGTCTGCTGTGCTGCTGGTCCACATGGGGCAAAGCGTCACCCCTTCCAGGGGCAAGATAGAAGGCCGGGACAGGAGTGGATCTTCTTCTTTAAACATGACTATTAAATAAGAAAAAAAAAGAAACAGAGAAAATGAGAAAGTCAAAGTCAAATAAAATTCTATTTTAGGATAAAGTTATACTATATAGTTAGATATTAGTATATCCTCGTGCGACACTGTGTACACATGCATGGATGTTGTATTTTGGCTTCGCTATCATGCAACGCATAATTTAAATTAATTTAAATAACTGATCTCAGTTCAGAAGACTCTAGGCTGTCATTAAAGGGTTAAACTTTTGATGAACAGAGTCATGTGATAAAAACATGCCGCCGATCACAGCGGAGTTTGTCTTTAGGAGAAACGCCAACAAAACTACATCTGGTAAGAAACCTAATTAGGTTTTTACATTGAAACCTATTTAATTCAAAATATTAGATTCTCTAGTTTCATCCAATATGCCATTTTTAAAATTTGAGCAATTTATTTGAAACACCATGCTGCTAAACACAATGTACACTAATGTGTAATTTAGCTAATTTTTTCCTTAGAAATCCTATATTTACTGTGCATTATCACACTGAAAATCAATGGGTTCATCCAAAAGCTGAAAAATTTTGCTTTCAAAAGCTTTATGTGGAGTAAGGATGAAAATAAGGTGCATTTTGAATGGCTCTGAGACTAGTGCAGACTGACAGCACACTGGAGGTTAAGTCATTCACTAAATAGGGAGCAAGGGAGCATCCTATAGCTCTCTATGCAGCTAAGTGCATTCACTCCTAAAATACAACCTAAAGTTCAGTTTCAGGCAGCAGATGATGTTTGGACCACTCAACATTTTTGGCAGACATGGGACAATGGTATCAAGTACATAGATTCAGAATTTATAATATATAACTTTATTTTAACATGGTTGGCAGTAATGATGCTGGCCAATACTTTGAATCAGAATTAATTATGCAAATGTTTTATGCAATGTCTGTAACTACTCAAAAACATGAATAACCAACACTCCTGGAAACATAATAAACAATTTGATAAAAAACAAATATGACTTTCTATAGCTTGGTATTATTTAAAATTTCACAACTAAGTCCTGCTGTCCACATATGTTGCCATCAATTTTTAGGAAACCTAAAAAATGTTGGCTTGTTTATTAGGTGCTATTACTAGACACCAATCAAAATGGAAAATGGAAAATGCACACAGCAGTCACGCTCAGGTCTCAGAAGGATATATAGTATATAGTAGTATATAATTAGAATATTGTTGGCTTGACATCTATCTATCTATCTATCCATCTGTCTATCTATCTATCTATCTGTCCGTCCGTCCGTCCGTCCGTCCATCCATCCACCTACCTACAAAGCAACTGTCAAATATGACCGAAAATGACTGAATTCACATGTGCGTAAGATGTTTGTGTATGACAGTCAAATTGCATCCCAAATGACAGAAAAAACTACTGTTTTTCAAATATGATCTGACTGTTCCAAATGAAACTCATTTGCAAAAATCTGAATTTTATTCTGATTTAAAACCACATTTAATATGTTTTAAATTAGCTTTGTCAAAATTTGATTTCTTGTGGTCTTCTGCTTTTCAGACTACAAACACCTAAATGGAGTCGAACATGGAAAAAAATCAGATTTTTGCTGCCTGTATGAGTTACAAAAGAGGATCCGTTCTTTATTACCCAGCATGCAAAAAGATATTTTGCATTTCCTCTCATCAGCACAAATGAAAACTGTGTGCAGAGGGATTCTCCTATGCATAAGCATAGCAAACGGCTGCAAGCATAATACTCACTGGGCAGATATTTAAAGCAGTGTGTGCTGCTCCTCTTCCTCTTCCCATTGGACACATACAGGCAGACAGACACTGGGTGACTCAGTGAAAGGTCACTATAGGCCGGCACTTGTACGCACAGCAAATTCTGCACCATAAAAATACACACAAGACTAGGCCATCTTCTTTAAAGATACACACAGACCACAACACTTTCCATAGGCATAGAATAAACAAATTTTACCTCATTGCTTTTGTCCCTGTCCATTTGTGCTTCGTCCTCCCACTGGACTTTACCATCTAGACAGCAGAGACCATTATCAAACATAACATCAACACTGTTGATATTCTCTGTGACAGTCTCAGCCTCAGACGGACCACCTACAGACAAATAAACCCTGTTCACACCACCAGCAACTTTGTAGCTTGGCGTTGCTAGACTCTGCTATTTGTGTCGCTAGTGGCCATTCCTACTGTTTGTCGCTGTAACGTTATTGGAGGACTGCATGTCTGGCCATAGCTTTTGAAAATTTGATCACAGATGAGACCTATTAAAATTAAGATATCATTACAATTTGACAAGGAATCAGTTTCCTTTCGATTCAGCTCACTCGACATTGCTGTAAGCACTATGGGGAGTGTCCTTCTACAAGACCTTGCTGAAACCCTTATACAATCATGCCAATCCTCTAATTGGCAATGGTGTCTGAGCCCGCCCCTTCAGGCGTGCAGTTGGCCTATATAAGCGGGCGCTCAGTCACCATTTCTTCAGAATTTTCGTCCTTCAAGACTGCAAACTTCGTCTTCGAACTCTCTCTGCTTCACCAATGAGATACACTTACAATGGACAGAACTTCTCGGCAAGACGCAAACAGGATGACTCGTTGCTTGTGCTCAGCGCCTGCACCGAAAGACTTACCACTCCCCTTTGTGTTCCGTTGAAGAGTTCTCCACATCGCTGTCAAAAACACTCTCTGTGAATGGGTTCTTCGCTTCAGATGCTCGTCATTGATCAACGTGTTGCAAATTCCTACCTGCTTCCCACAGCGCTCCGGCTGGAGTTACTGTATCCTTTGTATATATATATATATATAATATTGACTTAAGAGCCGCTTGCGTGATACGCGTCTTTTGAAAGATGTCGTTCCGCAAGTGTTCCCTATGCGAACGGCACATCCTGCTGCCTGATGAGCATGAGAGCTGTGTTCACTGCCTGGGCCGTGCCCATGTACAAGCAGCTCTCATGGAGACAGACTGCCCTCACTGCAACGGCATGAATCTCCGGACGCTGCACTCTAGGATTGGCCTTGTTCTGAGGGAAGATCCAGCCTCTCACACCCTCCCACCTGCCTCTTCTGTGTTAAGTCCCAAGGGACCACATGAGGAGGCATGGTAGGGCAGTGAGGTTGAGCTGGAAGAATTAGAGGAGGATCTCGTGCTGGCACAAGCCCTGTGAGCCCCCCGAACTTCCAGTCTAATATCCTCGCCTGTGTAATATGCGCATGATGAGCTCTGGCCCTCTAGAGGAGTGCACGGCCTCATTACATTTGGCGGCTATGATGATGGGGATGATGCTGTGTCAATCACAGCTTCAGGTGAGTGGTCCACGGAGGATGTTGCCGCCCCTTCCCCCATCAAGGGTGAAGAACGTGCACATGCTACGGACAAGGAGCTTCTTTGCGTCCTCATGAGGGCAGTTGACGAGCTCGGTCTTGAGTGGTCTCCTCCAGAAGAGCCAGAAAATTCTCACCTGTATGAATGGTTTTTGAAAACCAGCCATCGTCAACAGACCACGGTCCGGAGGAGTGCCCCATTCTTCCCTGAGGTCCACACGGAGCTCACAAAGACATAGTGTGCACCCTACTCTTCAAGCACTCAGGTTGGAGGTGCTGCTGTCCTCACTAAAGTGGACAACACCAAGGAAAAGGTCTACTCAAAGCTTCACCTGGTGGAACAGGCGGTCGCAGCTCACCTCTGCCATAATTACTGCCATGGGATGGAAATCCCGCCCTGCCCACCCCTCCAAGCCATGTTGACTGACGTCTGCACTGGCTGGAAGAGCTTATACAACAGCAGGCCAAGCTGGTTCAGCACTCCACAGCATGTCAGTGCTCCAGGTTTTTCAAGCTAAGCTTCTCAAACAAATGGATGATCTGCACTGCTACAGATTTGGCACTGCGAGCCATGAAAAACTACCACTCAGGCCATCGGCAAAGTGATGAGCAACCTGGTGGTTCTGGACCGGCATATTTGACTAACTCTCACGGAGATGCGTGATGCAGAGAAAGCCGCCCTCCTCGACACCACCTTGTTGACCGACAGTCTCTTTGGTAACACCGTGGAAGGCTTTTCAGAGTGCTTCATCGCAGCGCAAAAGCAGTCTCAAGCAATGAAACACTTTCTGCCAAAGAGAAGTAGCACTTCTCCTTTCCGAGCACACTCCCGATCTAATTTCGGTCAGCGCCCAGCAAAATATCCATCTCTTGCTGCTGCAGCACAGCCGAAAACTACTACTGAGCTGTCTGTGAAGCCACGCAAAGCATGGCCCAAGCGTAAGCACCCGTCGTCTCAGTGCGAAAAAACCGATACCAGGCAGCAGAAACAATCCTGACATGCCCAGCACTGTGAAGAGGAGCCCAGAGCTCACCGTTATTCACGGCCCAGAGCTGAAGAAGGCTTGATTCAAGTCACACAGTGTTTCTCCCCTCTTCCCCAATACTGTTCACCAGGAACGGGACATTGTTCAAAATTGTTCACACAGCGGGGTTTACAGCCGTTATTTTCTCGTTCCAAAGAAAGACGGCAGGCTTTGGCCCATTCTAGATCTGAGACACTTGTTAACTTGTTAAAATGTTAACTTAGAAACAGATCTTATCGCACATCCATCCTCAGGACTGGTTTGCGTCAATAGATCTAAAGGACGTGTACTTTCATGTACCAATTGAAATCAGGATTTTGCAAAAGGGATACAGTAAAGCGCCAACTATATGATTTCTTTTTCTCCATATGTGGCAACACCTCTAAACTCACCAGGGCATGATCTGAGACTAAAATGTTTCCAATTGAGCAATCAACAACAGATGAAATGAGGGACTTAGATATAAAAAAAATATATACGTGTATATTCTAGAATAAATCTTAAGGATTGATGAAAAAAATTTATAGTCCCTACCAGATAGATTTAAAAGTCTCCAAATATCTGTAAGAACAAGATTTTACGCATCCTGAGAAGCGTCAATGTTGCTCTAGTGGGCTTGCACACTTTTGCTTCACTGTGATCAAGGACTGAATCCATCAACAGATTAAAGTCTCCTCCCACTATTATATCATGAGGGGTGCCAGCGGCTTGCAACATCCCATCAAGATCTATAAAAAAGCCCTGAGCATCAGCGTTAGGTGCATAAATATAAGCCAAAATCAACCTTTGCCCCTGAATTTCTGCTAAAACAATAATGACTCTAGTAGTAACGGAGAGTGAGGATGGCCCACTTGATGGCCAAGCATTCCTTCTCCACGGTGCTGTACTTGGTCTCTCTCAAAGAGAGCTTCCAACTAATGTACTTCTTCTGGTTTGCTGTGAGCCCCGCTCGCCTCAATGACCTCAGGATAGCCCTCAGATGTCGCAGGTGCCACTGCCAATCAGCGTAAGCAGCATGCAGTCTGAGGACTCAGTCCATGAGCTGCTGGAATGTAGCCAGAGCCCCAAACAAACCAAATGGAAGCGTCACAAATTGGTGTAAGCCGAACGGTGTGGAGAAGGCCGTTTTCTCATGGGATAAGGGGATTTGCCAATAGCCCTTTGTCAAATACAGTGTAAAATAAAATCGAGCTGTGCCTAACCAATCGAGCAGTTCATCAATACGAGGCATTGGATATGTATCAAATTTAGACACCGCATTTACCTTTCGATAATCCACACAGAACTTGACCAACCCGTTGCTCTTATGAACCAGTACTACCAGGCTGGACCAGTCAATGTGGGATTCTTCTATTACTCCCATCTCAAGCATTGCATTCAATTCTTCTCTTACAACTTTTTTCTTGTGCTCTGTAAGTCGGTAGGGACGAATACGTACCACTACCCCGGGCGTAGTCTCGATGTGGTGCTGTATGAGGTTTGTACGACCAGGTAGAAGTGAGAACACATCTGCAAATTCTTTCTGCAATTTAGCCACGTCTGTGAGTTGAGACAGTGAGATTTGGTCTCCATAAGTGACCGGGGTGAGATGATTGGCTTTTAAGTTCACCTCCGGCCTGAGCTCCGCCCTCTCCAGAAACACCATCACCAACGTCACCGGGACCACCTCCCTCCATAATTTCAGGAGGTTGAGATGGTATATTTGACACGCGTCACCTCTATCTGTTCGTTTTACCTCATAATCGAGATCTCCTACTCGTCGTGTGACCTCAAAGGGCCCTTGCCACTTGGCGAGTAATTTGGAGCTCGAAGGTTGGGAGTAATACAAGCACTTTGTCTCCCAGTGCAAATTCCCATAGCCAAGCTCCTCTTTCATACAGCCGGCTTTGGCATTCTTGAGCTTGGAGCAAATTCTCCTGTTTTAGTCGAACCAAAGTGTGAAGTTTTGCTCTAAGATCAAGAACATACTGAATTTCCTTTTTACTGTTTGAAGGTCCCTCCTCCCAAGCTTCCCATATGATGTCGAACACGCTGCGCGGCCGACGCCCATACAGCAGCTCGAATGGGGGAAACCCTGTGAAGGATTGGGGGACCTCTCAGACTGCAAATAGCAGGGGTTCGAGCCACTTATCCCAATTTCTAGTGTCCTCGTGCACAAATTTACAAATCCTATTTTTCAGGGTTTTATTAAATCGTTCCACCAACCCGCCTGTTTGTGGGTGATAAACACTGGCGCAAATCGATTTAATACCCAATAATTCGTACAGCTTGCGTAGTGTACGTGACATAAAAATAGTGCCTTGATCAGTGAGGATTCCTTTCGGAATCCCCACTCGGGAGATCATTCTGAATAGTGCCTCCACAACACTGCGTGCTGAGATGTTGCGCAGAGGCACTGCTTCCGGATATCGTGTTGCGTAATCCACCACAACTAACACAAAGCGATATCCGCATGCCGTCCATTCTAATGGCCTGATGAGGTCCATGCCAATTCTCTCGAAGGGGACCTCAATTAACAGCAGAGGGTGCAATGATGCTTTTGGGGTGGCAGGTAGATTCACCAACTGACATTCACGGCATGCTGCACACCACCTTCAAACATTTCTGTGAATGCCCGACCAATAGAAATGGGCCATTAGATGGTTTAGTGTTTTTTTCTCACCCTAAGTGACCCGCCATTGGATTATGATGAGCTGTCTGGAATTACATTTCCCGACGGCTGGGTTGTATCTTCTTTTGTCTGAGCATCCTGCGTCACGCGATACAACCTACCTTTAATAATTGGAAAATACAGATGTGTGAGTGCAACGTCTGGCCGGAGACACTGACCAACAATAACTTTCACTTGGTCAAAGGCATGCCTAAGGGTCTCGTCTCGTGACTGCTCCAGAGGGAAATCCCCAGCAGGGAATCCTCTAAGGCTGGGAAAGCCAAGACTTCCCCCTCCCTTATGTCATCCTGACATGGAGCTGATGTAGATGGCCCTGGCTTCACCTCCCCAGCCAGCGAGTCACACACCACACATGACATGCTTTGTCGCAGGACACATCCACACACATTCCCCTCAATAAAGAAGTAAATGCCAGCCAATTCTTTCCCAAAATTAGTGGATAAGTGAGGTGGGAATTAAGCACAGCCTCGACACTATGTTTTTGTCCCAGAAATTGAATAGTGACTGTCACTATAGGGTAACATTGAATATCCCTGTGCACACACCTCACCTTCACCTTCTGCCCCGTGCCCAAAGCCTCATCTTGAACCAAACATTGATGGATAGTGGTTTGATTACACCCAGTATCCACCAAGGCTTGATATGTACTTCCCCTGATACTCACAGGTATGTGGTACATTCTAGCTCGATCGGTGGTGGCCCGTGGGGTAACGGGGACCCGGAGCAGTGGACTCACCAACCTGGGGGGAAGAGCAAGAAGAGACGGGGGAACCACCGGCTAGACAAACCCACATGAATGGGGAGCCGGTTTGGGAGTAAACGTCCCCCGTTTCTGGGGAAACGGAGTGGGGTGGGGGCCAGAGACGTGGGGGCGGGGTAGAGAAGAGAGGGAGAAACCGAGGGCTGCTCCACCCCCTGGGTACATCTCCATATGGTCCTCTTCCAGCGATGCCTGGCGGTGGCACTGGACCCACTCTGCTGTTCCGGTCGGCAGACGAAGGATGAACTGCTCCAGCACCACCAGATCAACGACTCCCTTGGCATCGTGCTCCTCCACCAGCAGCCACTTCCGGCAGGCATCATGGAGCTGTTCAACGAAAGCAAATGAGCGGCTGCGCTCGCTTGGTGTTAGTGAGCAGAAGTGTTGTCATTGTTGCTCGGGGCTGTGGCCAACCTGTTGCATGATGGCTTTCTTTATGTCCTCATACACCAGGAGGTTCGCGGCAGGCGCTGGGCCATGAGCTGTGTTTCCCCGGACAACAGCGGAAGGAGACATGCTGCCCACTGAAACTTCTGCCATTTCCACACCTCCGTCCTCTGCTCAAACAGTTTGAGGAATGCCTGTGATTCATCCTGCAGGCCCATTTTCATAATGGTGGCCGGAGACATGGAGATTGCTGGGTCTGGGTCATGGTTGGGCCTTCTCCCTGGTGTAGCAAGCTCCGGAACACCTGCTGGTCCTCCGCTTGAGCTCGGAGAATCGCCTGGAAACGTTGATCTTGCTCTTGATGTAGCTCAAGCAGGGCCTGGTGTTGTGCCTGATGCATGCTGGCGAGGGATTGGATTACTTTGGCCAACGGCGAGGACTCCATGACAGGTTTCGGCACCACTGTAGTAGGACTGGTCAGTATGGGAAGGAGGAAGCGTGGTTCAAGTAAATTCAACTCTTTATTCACACACAATAATGACTCATAGGTAGCTTTCTTCAAACACACTAACTACACACTGCTATGCATCACTCTCTCTCTCTTCCTGGGCTCTGGCGTGGGATCCTCTTATAGCTCTTCCTGGATTACTGCAACAAGAAACAGCTGTTAGACCTAATTGTCACCCAGGGATGAATCCTTACTGCTTCCCCTCTCTCTGGACAGACACTCAACCACGCCCTCGCCACAGTGTCAAAGCGCATTCAACCAGAGGCATGGCCTTGTCATGGGCGTGGACAAGTGGTGTGTCCTTACAGGACATATGTTTGGCAGCAGGATGGTCCTCACAAAACACGTTTGCAAGATTTTATAACCTGGATGTGGCGTCCATCTCCTCACAAGTCCTCTCTGTATAGAGTACTACTTGGGACTATTCATATACACTTAAATATGACTTATAAGTCATCGGCCTGTGACTCCTTATGAATATCTCTATTTAGTGTTATAACTTTGGGTGTGTGATGTCACGTAGTGCAGCGTGATGGGATATCGTTCCCCATACAGGGTTTCTGCAGGTTCGAAGGAATGAAATTTAAGACTTTTTAAGGCCAAATATAAGAAAAATGTAAGCCCACTTTTGCAAAAATAATAAAAAAAAAAAACATTAAATAATTCATTAGCTGGTAAATACAAAACCACTGAGACTACCTGGATGTCTCTGGACATGTTTTTTATATTTTATTGTGCATTTATGTGTTTTCTTTTTTTAAATAAGTTAATACAACATTAAAAATCTAAATTAATTCATTAAGAATGCACATAGCCTAAAGTATGTAGCCTATATTGTGACCCTTCTCTTTAGTCACTTGCTTTCCAGCAAGATGTGACACAATAGACCAATGCTTTGGCAATGTCACCGCTTATGTCAAACATGGAAGTGGTGGCAAAAACCTTCTGTAAAAAGTAAATTTTTATCAGATTACGTTTGTTGTAAAATTATTCCGAGGGCTCTAGTTGACTGCTGTGGCTTCAAGCCATCAACAGAGCTGGCTGGACTGAGATCATTTAAACTCACAACTTTGCAGCAAAAATTTATAACGAACATGATTACGTTTGTTATTAACTCATTTATTATAGTAATTGTATCGCTAAGAATATGTTCGTATTTATGATGGTTTTGTGTCATACTTTCATTTAATCATCTAATCTATCAAATCTAAAACAACAGTCAGCGGGCTTTCTGCCACCACTTACTGCGCATGCGCTGACATTTTTGTAAACAAGAGGATTGGTCTATAGACCTTATTCACAGTAGCGCCATGTTTGATTTTTAATGGGAATGGAAATGATGCTGTGAGGTATAGACTTACCACCTCTTCAATGGCATGCATGGTATAAATCTGTAAAAAGCTCCTAGATCCCATCTGATTTTCCACAACTCATGTTGTCTGGAGTTTTTTGTCTACTGAGTGTCCTTGAAAAGAGATTTTTCCAATGTTTTGTCTGTGGA
This sequence comes from Myxocyprinus asiaticus, assembly GCF_019703515.2. Taxonomy (NCBI): domain Eukaryota; kingdom Metazoa; phylum Chordata; class Actinopteri; order Cypriniformes; family Catostomidae; genus Myxocyprinus; species Myxocyprinus asiaticus. The sequence continues at coordinate 38,831,166 of NC_059349.1, forward strand.
ACAATCCAAAAACATTTTAAAGAGCACCTAATATGGTTTTTCATGTAGTGTGTTATATAGCTGTTTGTGAATGTAAAAAAGTCTGCAGAGTTTCAAAAATCAAAGTGCACGACAAATGGAGTTATTGACTTCCAAAAGAAAGAACCGATTCTGAACACCTGAAATGAGTCGTTAGTAATTCCAGACATACTGGACTACTGAATACCTGTACTAACCTACGTAATTTGGTAACAAAAAACCCGCCTCTGGTCTTCATTGGCTGCTCGCGAACCGCTTTGACCTGCCCTAAAACACTACACTACACAGCGGTAGACCAATCACAACAGACTGGGACATCTGACCAATCAGAGCAGAGTAGGCTCTCTGAAAGGAGGAGTTTAGAATGAATCCTTTAGAACGGATCATTGAACGAGTCATTTTTGACACTCGTAGGTAATGCTGCAATTTAAATTATGAGCAAATTAAAGTGTATTTTTGACCTTGGATGCATGTAAATCTATTGTATGAGACCTTTAAAACAAAATTAGGCACATTTAAAAACCATAATAGGTGCTCTTTAAACTGCAGTACAGCCCATTGAAGAGACTGTACATCTATCCCTCACAGCCTCGTTGTCATTCTCGTAAAAAATTTAATATGGCGCTGCTGTGAATAAGGTCTAGCATGTGCTGAATAACATTTATATATTTTTTCTTGGCAGATACCTTTACCAAATATTTTAACAGGTAGTTAAAGGGCAGTTCATTTAAAAATGAATTTTCTATCATCACTGGTCACCCTTGAGTCTGTATGAATTTTTCTCTGCCATGGAACAAAAAAGGAGATGTTAAGCAAAATGTTTAGTCTCAGTCACCATTCACTGTCACTGCATCTTGTTTTTCATTCAATGTAAGTGAATGATGACTGAAACTCCCTAATATTTCCTTTTAATATCCACTGAAATAAGAAAATCATACAGGTTTTCAACAGCATGAAGGTAAGTGATGACAATTTAAATTTTTGTGTGAAATATCTCAAGCAAAAGTCAAAACTCGTCAGTTACCTTAAAAATGGCCATTTAAAGTTGACAATATGTATTGAAAATGTTAACAGATTAAATTATGAAAGAGAACTGTGCTGCATAATTAGTTATGATGTATATTGAAAACAGACTGTACACTAAATATTAAATATAGATAATATATTTTCATATTATGTATATTATTAATATTAAAATTGTATATAATTATATTATTATTGTTTTGTAAATTATTACAAATGTTTTTAAATTGACTGATTCAGATGGCAGAGAAAATACCTGTATATGTCAGATGGAGCTCAAGAGAGGTGGAGATGAGAGATATAACAGGTGTAACTCTGATTAGTTCAGTTAGCTTTACAATTATTGTCAAAGGTAATGTAAAATAAGGAAGCGCAATGATTTGAAAGGCGTCAAAAGACCGCTCCGACCTCGCGTGCTTGCAAACTATACTGTTGACAGCTTTGTTGATTATAAGCAGGAGCGTCAGTGTTAGCGCATCGCTCGCTTACAGTGATGCTGAATAACGGCATTTGCATTTCTGATTAACGGGTTTATGAAGGTTTATACATGTGTAACATCGTAAGTTCAGTAAAAATGCGCTTCCCTGTGCACGCTCACACTAAACTCAAGCGTCAGCTGCTAAATGATGGATGCACGAGAGAGAGAGACAGAGAGAGAGAGAGAGAGAGAGAGAAAGCGAGAGAGAGAGATGATTTTGACACATGCAGATTCTGCTGTTTTAAGTGTCTCTTCTATTCACGCCCTAAAATTTAAGAACTCAGCAAACAAATTTGAGACTTCTTGTAATTTATTTAAGATATTTAAGACTTTTAATGGCCTTAAATTTTAAAAAGTAAATTTAAGACTTTTTAAGGACTAGTGGAAACCATGCCATAGTGTTTACAGCAATGTCGAGTGAACTGAATCGAAAGGGAACGTCTCCGGTTACACATGTAATCTCGGATCCTTGAGATGAAGGGAATGAGACATTGCGAAAGCTGGCCACACTTCTACTTCAGAGTTTCATAATACGAGTGACTCAATCTTGTCCCTCAGTCAGAAAATTCTGAAGAAATGGTGATTGAGTGCCCATTTATATAGGCCTACTGTGCACCTGAAGGAGCGGGGCTCAGACACCATCACCAATCAGAGGATTGCCGTGATTGTAAAAGGGTTTCAGCAAGGTCGTGTAGAAGGACTCTCCCCATAGCGCTTACAGCATTGTCTCATTCCCTTCATCTCAGGGATCGGAGGTTACATGTGTAACCGGAGACGTTCTCTTTGTCTCTAAAAATGTACATTCTGCAGTGTAGAGTGTTTTATAAAATGTGCAGCAGTGTTTATTGCATTAAATCATTAACAAGAGGATCAATCTGTCAACATAAATCATTAACAAGACGATCAATCAATCTATCATGAATGAATGAATCAAACTCACTCGGAATGTAGACCATTTCTGACACGCTTTTCCACGCATCATTGTTTTTTTATATCCATGCATATGGTTACAAAAAATCCCTCACTACACTGAAACTTCTCCATCTTACCTGCACTCATCTCCACCAGTCTGCCAAGAGACAGATGATGTGAGCTCCGCTGTCTTCACTCTCATTGGTAGTTGCTCACGATTGTTGCTAGTCATTTGCATAATGATTAAATTTTTTCAACTTGTCTTGTCGCTCTCCACGGCGATCTCTGTCGTCAATGGCCACGGCAGCTTGTGTCGCCGGAAGTCGTTGTGCTCTCATTGAAAATGAATGGGATTGTGGCAGTGGGAACAGGGCTTAACTGACTGTCTAATGCATATCAGACACAAAAATTGCAATAAATAGCATGCTGAAATCTTACTGGGTGGCTTATACACAATTTTCGGGAGACAGGGTGCATAGGTTTTTATCAGTTTAACAAGTTGTGTTTAAAGTCATTTTAAAGTCGTGCTCACACGGTATCAGACTGCTACAATGAGGACTTTTGGAGAAGAAATAATCACTCGATTTGCCAAGGTTGAAGGAGTTACCCACCCTTAAACATCATAAAAACAAAACGAACTGCGTATGGTTGCTTTAAATGTAGGTCAAATCTTTTTTTTTTTCTGTCAAAGGGGACAGTTCTTGGTCAGAAGTTGTAAAGTGGACCCGAATTTATGCCAATAGACCAAAACTCTACTGAGATATTCTGTGATGTTATGCAAGTTATGAAGGAGACAGTATGCTTATTTCTTCATGCTTGTGACAGTCTCATAATATTGCTTAAATATATGCAGTAATGTACTGCAATACTCACCTGATCCTCTCTCCATAAAGAAAACTCTGGAGGTGGGCAGAAAGTTGGTCCCTCCCAACAGAAGCTCCTCCCCTCCCTCAGCTGAACAGGAAGTGAGACTGACAGACTCAACTATAGGAAGCTCCTGTGCAGAGCGCTGTGCTGCAGGAAAAAGTAGGGTAAATAAATGCAAGAAATAAACTTGAGAAATGGCAGTAAGGGCTGACACACAGCAGTTCAATAATGTATTGTATGCCTGTGTCGTGATGGGAAAAACGAAGCTTTTCGAAACTTCGAATCATTTGTACCAATTGCTTCACAAAATGATTCACTATTTTGAATTCAAGCAGAGGACATCTGCTGGTCACATGCGTGTAAATGCAATGGTAAGACTCAAGTCAAAAGCAGCTACAATGACACAATGCTTTGAAAATGATTAACTGACATACATTTTTCATTAAAGGACAATCTTTTCAGAATATGTAGACCATATATAAATTGGCTTTTGTAGGATGATTACTTTTTTAAATTGATTTAATTGAAGTACTCAAGTACATAATTAAGCATGTGCCCGGTTCATTAACCACTAGACTACCCTGCTTTCCTGTAAACGCACAATCTGAGAGTGCTTACATTTATTTTTTGTTTTTATTTAGGAAAGTTTGTTCCAAGTAATATATTAATCTTAATAAATCTCACAAAATACAGTACATATGTCTCTCTCATTGGTCTCTTTCTCAACCTTTTTTAGCTTAGCAGTATTGGGTAAATTACCCAAATAAGTAATCCACTACAAATGACTACAGATCAAATCACTTTTATTGTCACACAACCATATACACAAGTGCAACAGTGGGTGAAAGCCTTGGGTACAGTTCCGAGCAACATAGCAGTCATGACAGTGATGAGACATATACCAATTTACAATAAACATCAGATTTACACAACACAATTTACATATCTAATATACACATAATTACACAACACATTAATAATATACAATGTACCGTATACAATACACACAATATAGAATACACATACACATAATATAGAATACACATACAATAAAAAAATAGTATATAAAGTAAATATAAAACATACAGTAGGTTGTATTGTACTGTATTGACATTCAGGCTGTCGGTTGATAGTCAGTTGCCAGTGTGTTGTTAAGAGAGAATATAATTTATGACAGTCCGGTGTTAAATATAAGATTAATAAAGTGCAGTGCTGATGTATATTGATCATGAGAGATCAAGACTTCAAAAGTCTGATTGCTTGGGGGAAGAAGCTGTCATGGAGTTGGCTGTTGCGGGTCCTGATGCTGCGATACCGCCTGCCTGATGGTAGCAGTGAGAGCAGCCCATGGCTCGGGTGGCTGGAGTCTCTGATGATCCTCCGAGCTTTTTTCACACACCGCCTTGTATATATGTCCTGGAGGGAGGGAAGCTCATCTCCGATGATGTGTCTGGCAGTTCGCTCCACCCTTTGCAGGGCTTTGCGGATGTGGGCGGTGCTGTTGCCGTAACAGGCAGTGATGCAGCCATGCTCTCTACAGTGCTGGTGTAGAACCGTGTGAGGATGTGGTGGTTCATTCCAAATTTCCTCAGCCATCTCAGGAAGAAGAGGCACTGATGAGCCTTCTTCACAACAGCCTCAGTGTGGATGGACCATGTGAGTTCCTCTGTGATGTGGACACCGAGGAACTTGAAGCTGCTGACTCTCTCCACCGATACTCCATTGATGGTGATGGGGCTGTGTTCTCTGTCTTTTCTCCTTAAGTCCACCACAAGCTCCTTGGTCTTGCTGACGTTGAGGGAGAGGTTGTGCTCCTGACACCAGCGTGTCAGAGTATGCACCTCCTCTCTGTAGGCTGTTTCATCATTGTCAGTGATCAGACCTACCACCGTCGTATCATCAGCAAACTTAATAATGGCATTGGAGCTGTGTGTTGCCACACAGTAATGTATGTACAAGGAATACAAGAGTGGGCTGAGAACACAGCCCTGTAGGGCTCCAGTGTTGAGGGTTAGTGATGAGCCCATTCTAACCACCTGGCGTCTGCTTGACAGGAAGTCCAGGATCCACCTGCACAGTGAGCTGTTTAAGCGCAGAGCCCGGAGTTTCACATAAAGCTTGGAGGGCACTATGGTGTTGAATGCTGAGCTGTAGTCTACAAACAGCATTCTCACATAAGTGTTCCTTTTTCCAGGTGGGAGAGAGCAGTGTGTAGTGTAGATGCAATGGCATCATCAGTGGAGCGGTTGTTGTGGTAAGCAAACTGCAAATTAGCCTCTCAAAGCATTTGCTGATGATGGGGGTCAGAGCAACAGGATGCCAGTCAGCCTGACTGGCAGCCCAGACAGCCGGTAAACCTCGATGTCGTCAACAGAGGCGGACCGGAACATCTTCCAATCCGTGTGATCAAAACAGTCTTGTAGCGTAGAATCTGACTGGTCCGACCAGCAATGGGTCATTCTGAGGGTGGGTGCTTCCTGTTTCAGTTTCTGCCTGTAAGCGGGCAGAAGGAGAACGGAAGAGTGGTCTGATTTGCCAAATGGTGGGCGGGGGAGGGATTTGTAGCCATCCCGGAAGGGACAGTAGCAATGGTGCAAAACCCGATCCCATCGTGTGTTGAAACTGATATGTCGGTGGTATTTTGGTGCAACTGATTTGAGATTGGCTTTGTTAAAGTCCCCGGTCACAATAAATGCGGCCTCAGGGTGCGTGGTTTCCTGCTCACTTATACTCCCATACAGTTCCTTGAGTACCCGGTCTGTGTCAGCTTGTGGTGGGATGTACACAGCAGTGATAATGACCGCTGTGAATTCCCTCGGTAGCCAGAATGGTCGACACAGAAGCATGAGAAATTCCAGATCAGGAAAGCAGAAAGACTTGATAGAATGTACGTTCCTCTGATCACACCAGGATTTGTTGACCATAAAACATACACCACCACCTCTGCTTTTACCTAAGAGGTCTTTTGCTCTGTCCACTCGGTGCACGGAGAACCCTGTGGGTTCGATGGCTGAATCTGGAATCTCAGTAGACATCCAAGTTTCCGTAAGGCAGATAATGCAGCAGGCCCTCGTCTCTCATTGGAAAGAGATCCGCGCTTTCAGCTCGCAGAGCTTGTTGTCCAGAGAATGAACATTTGCCAGTAGAATACTGGGTAGCGGGGGTCGATTTACGGGATGTTTTACTCTGATGAGAACACCGGCTCTATTTCCCCTTTTCCTTCTGCGTTTCCGTGGCCGGGCAGCCCAGACAAAGGGCTCCGCTGGCGTATTTGTAAACAGCGGGTCGGCATTCAGGAATTGGAAGTCCGGTTTTCGGTGTGCAATTGCAGAACCAATGTCCAAAAGTGTTTGTCTATCGTATACAATAAGACAGACAACATCCAAGACAAAAAACATAAGAACTGTAAACAAAACAAACAAAAAGCTGCAATGTTTTGTCGGAGCTCGCAACACAGCAGCCATACTCTGCGCCATCTTGAGTGGTTGGTATGACAACTTCTCTAAAAATGTAATCAGAATACTTTACTGATTACTTAATCTAAAAAGTAATCATATTACTAATTATTATACTTTTAAGTTACTTTCTAAATCACTTTTCCTAGAAAAGTTTTTCAAATTCAAAATGTCTACATTTCCTCATTCTTTGTCGCACACCATTCAGCTATCACAGAAACACTAACGTAACAAAGCCTTGTTTGCTGAAGTCACGTGACTTGGCCAGTTTGATACGTGCTCCGAAGCACTGGTTGAAACAAAAAAATTTTTAAGGTTTTGAAACTTCGTGAAGCAGTGTTTTGAATGCACCCATAAGTGTGCCTGTGTACTTAACATAGAATGAACAGTGATATCAATAACATTAGGTGAAAATAGTGCTGCAAATGAATGTGCAGTAGGAAAAGTGACTAAACGGTGCTGATAATTGAGAGAAGTTGTTAGTATGTGAGTTAGTATGAGTTGATGAAAAAAACAATACCTGTATGTATGAGCACTTATTACAATTAAAACATTTAAATAGTAAATTAAATAATAGAATGAAATGAAGTAATATTTAAATGAAATAATAGGCATAATAGAAATAAATGAAATAAAATAGTAGAAATTAAATAAAATGTAAGAGCCAGGGTTCCCATGTATCCATGTATTTTGACCAATGAATTACCATTACTTTTTCATGGAAAAAATATTTTATTTCTGTAATTTCCATTATTTTTCCAGGCCTGGAAATGACTCTTCCCCGATATTTCCAGGTTTTCTATGGCCATGGGAACCCTAGAGAGTGGCAGTTAGTTACATCTAGAAATTTGATTTGCACACTCACAGCACTCAATAGGTAAAGAGGCCACCTGCAGGGCTAAGACCCGCCCCAGCGGGACGATGGGAGGGGACAGAGGGAGGTGTGTGCGAAACACCAAACGTACTCGAGTGTTCTTTCTCCCCACATCCGTCTCTCCTTTCCTGAGCTCAATGTCAGAGTTTCTCAGCTTTAAAATACCTGCACAGTCAATGCTGTGAGAGAAATACAGGGATTCAGATACCATCACTTGAGATCTATTACACAAAATCAGACTGCTATATGTCTCTTTGCATCTTACAGGGCAGTCATGTTGTTCTCTGGGTTGAGTGGGATGTCCAGGAGTTTGGTGCCAGCCTGGATGCTCTCCTGACTAGCTGTGCCCACCATCTTCCCTGTCACTCTGAGAGGAAAGAAGCACATCTCACTTTAAGGAATAATTCTGGCATTGTATTATTATTTACTCATTCTTGTTGTTCCAAACCTGTTTGACTTTCTTTCCTCCATGGAAAATAAAAGGTGAATGACTGAAGAATATCCTAGCTATTCTTTTCCATATTATGAAAGTGAATGATGACTGGGGCTGTCAACCTCCAAAATTACAAAAACATCACGTGCTATAAGTAGGGATGTCATAAAATATTGATATATCGATTAATGATCAGCACGTTATTTTATCAATACATTTTTGAGGCATTAATATATTAACATCAGCTGTTATTTAAATTAGAAGCCTAATTTGTGTGCTTTCAATTCACTGCTAGTTGCAATACATTCAATGTAGTCTGACGTAATAGCTTTGGGAGACCACAAGGGGGTGACATAACATTTACTAAAGCATGTCGCGCATATCACACACACATTACGAGCTGATGGCAGTCGAAAGTTACGAAGGTTTTTGTTTTTCTTAAAGAATTAACAGGCCGTTTCTAAATGTTCGTTCTTTTTGCGTTCTTACATTCTTGTGGACTTGTTTGAAGTCATCACCCACCTCCAAAAAAAGAAAATAGTTAAGAGGTTGTTGAATCTACATATCGCAGCACATCTCAAAACTCACATTGTATGTCCTCATGTCGTCCGAATTCACTCTTTCAAGGGTGTTCGGCATGACTGTTTTTTTTTTTTCAAGAAAGCAAGAACAAAAATGCGTTCTAAGTATTGAGAAACACCAACAAAGTGACGTTGATGAGTTTGCAGGTTAGTGCATGAAACTGGTGTAATAATGCAAACTGAACGATTTATTATGCAATTTCCCTGTATGTAGCTTTGAATAGGTTTTTCATTCAAGCTGTCAAACCACAAAAGGACATACTTGTAACTGAAAATATATTTTGTAGGCTCTATGAAAGATACTTATACACAATATATCATACAGTAATAACTAGAGTAAATAATCTATGTCCTCTGATAATGATTTGTGTGATTGAGCTCTGTGGTGCTGCAGAATTTTTAACAACCTCCTGAGATGTGTGTGTGTATGTACCTTCATAAAAAATAATTGTTTCGAATTTTACAATGCGCCATGTTGTTTGCCAGACGCGTCTGGTGCACGACCCACTTTAATTTACCCTGCTGCTCATGCTTTACCAAAATTGTGTTAAGAAATATATTTGAAAGACAAAGACTATTGTGCAACGAGCAACCCTATTTATATCTGAAAAAAGCCCGATATTTATTGAAAATCATTGTGAAAATCTTCAGATTACTGATGTGTGAAAATGGCATAAATCCCAAGCCTAGCTATAAGTCTTCTGAAGCCATACAATAGCTTTACGTGAGAAACACGTATTGTTCACAAATTCACCGTTTGTGTTCCACAGAAGAAGGAAAGTCATACAAGTTTGGAACAACATCAGTATGAGTAAATAATAACATAGTTGTAATTTTGGGTGAACTTCCTATAAGGCATGGATCTATCACAAATGTCTATGTTCAGGACTGCTTGATCTGAGAGTTTTACCTGTGTATTTGATAAAAAGGATGAGGCCGTATTGATCTGTCATCAGCCGTTCCAACAAACACCTGTAAGGAGAGCGGCTGTCTCTCAACATAACCTGCGAGCTGAGGGACAGTGTAAGAGAGAAAATAGAAAATAATTATGTATAATATTTTCAGTGAGCTCCATAGAAAGTTTTTGTGGTTTTGTGCATACATTTACATATCATAATTTAACAGACATTTTACGCACAGTGGCAGCATCAATATATTTAAATCTAAAAAGACTATAATTCCTCATTCATTGTCGCACACCCTTTACCTGTCATGGAAATGCTAACAGGCGTAAAGACGTAATTACTTTAATTGAAAGTCAATAACTGTAACCTGATTACAAGAATTTAAAATGTAATGCATTACATTACTTGTTTGACTAAAAAGTAATTAGATGACAGTAACTAATTACTTTGTAATCAGCTACACCCAGTACTGCACATGAACGAAATTGATTGTTGATTACCATGCACAGCCAACAGAAAACAAGATACGCATAATTATAATAATAATAATAAATAATTTTAAATAATAAATCAAGTTTTATATGTTTTATTTACACACAAAAAATGTTGGCTCTGGCCACTGCCCCCACCTGGCACCCTCACAGAGGAGGTTACAGCATATGAGCCCACCTATAACTAAATGAGTGTTACCTTCACCACTGGATGGCCTCTAGGTGATGCCTTCACTGCTCCTCGACTCCCTTCCGTTTCATAATGAGCACGATGGTGTGGCCGCGGCTGCACCTCAATGTGCAATTCATACTGGTCAAATTGGGAAGGTAGGGGCCAGTCAAGTGGCGGTAGTGCATTAGACCTGAGAAAATACCAGATAAGATCTGAGTTCAAAGATTACAGATCAACCTTTCTTATTCATCCCATCAGACTCCTAAAACCCTAAACTTATGAAAATTTAGCCCATTTAGTATTAGCAAATTTTGACCAAACTAACATTAGTGATTGGAGAGTGGAGAAGTATTATCCAAATGTTAATAAACCATTTAAACTTGATTATGCTTGTTAGTCTGCTGGTTTTAACAGCATGCACTCTCTGTCTTGCACTTTTAATAATATCTTGTACTTTTAATAATATCACTGCATTAACAACAAGTTGTTCATGAATTAATCATTAATTGATTTAATGAAAATTCGATTGTCACTGCCTAAATGTTTTAAGAAGTTAATTTGGTTTTAGAATGTGGTTGTCACTCCCCTAAATAATCAAACTTTGGGCCTCATTAATGTAACTTCCACAAATTCCAAAAAATCGCAATTTATGCGTAGAATGAAAACTTTCCTCCGGATTCAAAAACGCTGTGTACTGCCCAGATTTGTTCTTTAAATGTGTGTTTGTTAATGAATTACAAACATTCGTAGATAGGGGTGTGTGCACGTTCATTTACAATTATCATAATCCACTCCCATGAAAATGCCATAAGGAAGGCACCAGTCTCGCTTGTAATGGCTTTTAACATCTATGGAACACTAATGAAATAGTTTTTATGTATGTAGTGCATTTACCTCGTAGAAAGAATAGAATAGTGTGGTGATGGGGGTGTAGCCGAGCGACGTCTGTGGAGAGCGAGGCCGGGAGAGGAAGAGCGGTAAGGATTGACACCTGTGGGAAATGTTTTGTGTTGCAGTGAGAGGTAGAGAGGGTCAAAAGGGCAATCCAGACCACCGGAGGAGGGAGAGAGAGACGCATGCAGCGGGATTTATGTGTGTGTTTTGTTATGCTGAAAAGCAAAACATTTGTGTGTTAAACTGAAAAGTGTGATCAATAAAGACTCACGTGGATTGTTTATCCGGATCCCGCTTCCTCCTTCACAAAGATAGCAAGAGACTTATCACAGTGGTGCCGAAGCCCAGGACTTAGGAGGAAGAAAACATCGTCATGGAGACCTCACCACTGGCCGAAGTATTCAAGACCCTCGCCAGCATCCACCGAGCCCAACATCAGTCTCTGCTTGAGCTGCGTATGGAATAGGAGCAGCGGTTCCAGGCGCTCTTCCAGGCGGAGGACTGGCAGGTGCTATGGAGCTTGGTACACCAAGAGGGGTCTTCAGCCGCGACCCCAGACCCACTTATGGCCATACCGCACATCACGCTGACAAAGGTGGGACCTCAAGACGACCCGGAGGCGTTCCTTGAGCTCTTCGATCGGATGGCGGAAGCATGCAACTGGCTCAGCACTCAATGGACGGCCTGCCTCGTGCCGCTGTTGTCCGGGGAAGCTCAACTCATGGCCCAACAACTACCTGCGTCCAACCTCCTGGTGTATGATGATCTAAAGAAAGGTCCAGCTGGCTGAGGACCATATGGCAGCATATTCAGGGGCCGGCGAGCCCTCCTCTTCTTTCTCTCTCTCTCCCTCTCTCTCTCTCCTACAACCCCCTCTCCTTCCCCCCATCCTGTTCCGGTTCCCTGGAAATGGGGAATCATGTCCCCAAAACCGAATCCCCGGTCCTGTGGACCATTCAACCTGTTGGTTTTCCCTAACCCTCTCCGCTCTCCCCCACAGGCTGGTGAATCCGCTGCCGTGGGTGTAGGCATGAAGTCTGGGCCGGTCTGCTGGAGCTGCGGGGAACCTGGGCACTTCCAGGACCGATACCCTGCGATGGAGGTGTAGACATTGCTCTGGATCCCTGACGTGCCACAGGTCGCCCCCGATTGAGCTGGAGCATACCGGATACATGTGATTATTAAGGGGGGTACATACCAAGCCTTGGTGGATTCAGGTTGTAATCAAACCTCCATTCACCAAAGCTTGGTTCAATCCGAGGCTTTGGATACAGGTCGGCGGGTGAAGGTAAGGTGTGTGCATTGGGATATTCAAAATTACCCTTTAGTGATGGTCATTATTCAATTTTGGGGACAAAAGCATAGTGCTGAAGCAGCCATTAGTCCCCGCCTCTCCCATCAACTAATCTTGGGTACGAATTGGCCAGCATTTACTACTTTATTAAGGGGAATATGTGTGGATGGGTCCTGCAACAAAGTGTATCGGTGTGTGTTGTGTGATTCGCTTGCTGGGGAGGCGGTGCCAGGGCCATCTGCGTCAGCTCCACGTCAGGAGGACGTAAGGGAGAGGGAAGTCTCTGCTTCCCCAACCCTTAGAAGATTCCCTGCAGGGGATTTCCCTCTGGAGCAGATGCGAAACGAGACTCTTCGACCAAGTGAGAGTGATTGATGGTCAGTGCCTCCAGCCAGATATTGCAGTTGCACGTATTTTTCAATTATCAAGAATCGACTGTATCGAGTGAAGCAGGACACTCAGACAAAAGAGGATACAACCCAATTGTTAATACCGTGGTGCTATCGGGAAATGTTATTCCTATTGTTATTATCGGCTCATTATAATCCGATGGCGGGTCACTTAGGGCAGGAAAAAACACTGAACTGTCTAATGGCCCGTTTCTATCGCTGGTGAATCCACCGGCCACCCCAAGAGCTCCATTGCCCCATCCTCCGTTGATCAAGGTCCCCTTAGAAAGAATTAGTATGGACCTCGTCAGGCCATTAGAATGGACGGCACGCAGGCATCGCTTTGTGTTGGTTCTGGTGGACTATGCAACTCGATATCCGGAAGCAGTGCCTCTGCGCAACATTTCAGCATGAAGTGTTGCGGAGGCACTCTTCAGAATTATCTCCCGCGTGGGGTTTCCAAAAGAAATCCTCACTGATTAGGGCACTACCTTTATTTCACATTCACTACGCGAACTGTACGAATTATTGGGGATTAAACCGATTCGAACAAACCGATTAAACCGATTTAAACCGTTTTCCACCCCCAAATGGATGGCTTGGTCGAACGATTTAATCAGACCCTAAAGAATATGATTAGTAATTTAATGCACGAAGATGCTCGAATTGAGACAAGTGGCTCAAGCCCCTATTATTGTATTACGTGAGGTCCCGCAAGCCTCCACGGGGTTCTCCTCATTTGAATTATTGTAGGGCGTCAACCACGCGGTGTGCTCAACGTCCTATGGGAAAATTGGGAGGAGGGACCTTCAAACAACAAAAACGAAATTCAATATGTTCTTGACCTGAGAGCAAAACACCACACACTGGGGAAATTAACACAGGAGAATTTGCTCCAGGCTAAAGAACGCCAAAGCCGGATGTATAATAGGGGTACTCGACTACAGGAATTTACACCGGGAGATAAAGTTCTTGTATTGCTCTCCACATCAAGCTCTAAATTACTTGGGAAGTGGCAAGGACCCTTTGAGGTCACAAGACAAGTTGGGGAAATTGATTATGAGGTGAAATGAACAGGTAGAGGCGGAGCATGTCATATTTGCCACCTCAACCTCTTAAAACCTTGGAGAGAGGTAGTCCCCGTGACTTTGGCGATGGCGATTCCGGAGAGGGAGGAGTTCAGACTGGAGGTGAACTTCAAGTCACCCCGGTCACTTGTGGAGACCACCTCTCACCATCCCAAGTCACATAGGTTGCCAGGTTGCACGGAGAATTCTCTGACATGTTCTTGGTTTTCCTGGTTGTACGAATCTCATAGAGCACCACATCGAAACGACCCCAGGGGTAGTGGTACGCATTCCTCCCAACCGATTACCCAAGCACAAAAAAGTTGTGGTTCAGGAAGAATTAAAGGCCATGCTGGATGTGGGGGTAATAGAAGAATCCCACAGTGACTGGGCCAGCCTAGTAGTTCTGGTTCCTAAGAGCGACGGCTCGGTCCGGTTCTGTGTGGATTACAGAAAAGTCAATGCGGTGTCTAAATTATATGCATACCCGATGCCTCGGATTGATGAGCTACTTGATCGGTTAGGCGTGGCTCGCTTTTATTAGACTGGATTTAACGAAGGGATATTGGCAGATCCCCTTAACTCCAATGTCCCGTGAAAAGACAGCATTTTCCACACCGTTCGGATTACACCAATTCTGAACTGTCCTGAAGTTGCTGAGATGGGTGGGACTCACTGCAAACTCAAAGAAGTGCACAATTGGATGGGTGGAAGTATGGTATCTGGGCTTACACTTGGGTCATGAGCAGGTGCGGCCCCAAATAGATAAGACCGCAGCAATTGCAGCCTGTGAGCGGTCCTCACCCTCCAGTACTATCTGTTGTGCTTTCACCCTCTGTTGGGCTGTGCTTTCAACCTCTGTTCGGACCACACCCCACTCTAGTGGCTCCATCGCATGAAGGATACCAACACATGGATCACCCGTTGGTATATAGCTCTCCAGCCTTTTAAATTCAAGGTGGTCCACAGGCCAGGGTCGCAGATGGTTGTTGCAGCTTCCTCTCCAGAAATGGGGGGAGAGGGGTAAGTGGCAGGCCACTAAAATGGTCAAATAAAATGGTTTGACATGAAGCTTTGGTTTAAAACAATTTCAGTTCATGCCTGCAGGAGGATGCCCACCATCATTAACCTTCTCTGGTTCTGTTCTTTGACTGAAACTAATAAAGATCTGCAAGCTACGACAGCCAGCTTTGTCTATTTTTTTCCCATTGTATTGTGTACGCACCTGCCTGTGATGTGTTTATTTATGGGTTTAACAGCATTAGTATTGACCATACATTATTAAATAAACACAATTTATCAATGCCTATACTGAATTATGAAACCTAAATTATAGAGCTCATATCAAATGAAGAAACTGTCCAACCAGTCATGTTAGAGGGCATTTGTTTTTTTGAGAAAATCAAACACAAACTGCGTCTTCCCATGATCGTTTTGCCCCATGCCAAGCACTTCTGCTGGAAAAACTATATAAAATTTATGAAGCAGAGTTGGGAATAAACTGTACTTAGAAGAAACTTTTTCAATTAAGTGTATGTATATATATATATATATATATATATACATACACACACACACACACACACACATATATATATATATATGTGTGTGTGTTAGAGCTGTCAGAATTAACGCGTTAACGTATGTGATAAAATAGTTTAACGCGTTAAATTTTCTTATTCGCGATTAATGCATTTACTGTTAATACAACATAAACACATGTTGGGAAGGGCGGAACCTTTGTAATGTGTCCGCCTGGAGTAATTACACTGATGCACACGCCACAGACAGACACACACCAGAGCCCTTTTATCAAGGGAAGCCTACAATCTTAGTAAAAAAAAACAGCATAATGCGGCGGTCCCATAGACATTCTATGGACGTAACACACTAGTTGACCGTTACGCTCTCTCCAATGATAGAGCCACGGACGTTGTTATCTCAGTACATAAAATAATCTCTGCACACACACACAACAGCACTTCTGTGATAAAATTATGAAGAAAGGACCTCTTAACACTATTTGATGTACAAAACAAGCCCAGATGGGACTTGGGAGTTACATAGTCCACCAGCCTATGTAAGGTGCATTTTAATTACCACAGAAGCACGTCAAGTCCTAACTATCACCAAAACGCAGAATGAGACATTTTTGTTTGCAAGCACTCTTCATGTGAACCCTTACGAAAATTGAGAGTTCATGGCAAACTTGTGGCAAATTGTCCATTGTTGCCAAAGGTTTGCCGGAGGTTCACCACAACCAGCGAAGAGCTGCAAACTTCTGGTAAAAAACTGCAAATTTGCAGCAAGTTTGCGGCTAGTTTCGATTTTTTGTAAGAGAAGTTCAAAGTGCCGCTGACGCCCTGATGCGAATCATGAACGCGGTTTCAAGACTGCTCCAACAAAGCAGAGAGCCACAGTCTACCGGCAGATTAATATTGTGGAGGATGAGAGTTTAAGCGATTTAATGCCCATTGCATGCAACCTATGAGACTAGTTGTTTCAATTAGTCAAACTCCCACTTAGACTTTGGAAAATGTTCAATGTTAATTGAATTGATGCTATTTTAGCGCAGTACTATCTTTATACTGGGGCTTTATTTAATAAATGTTAATAAAGCATTACATTGTTACATATTGTTTTGTTTTCTTTCCTAAAATGGAAATAAATGCATTTTGACAGGAAAAGAAGTATATATAGTGTCAAATTTCAGCACTTTCAAAATCTGCGATTAATTGCGATAAACTACAAAACAATTTAAGTGATTAATCGCAATTAGAAATTTTAATCGACAGACAGCACTAAGTTAATTTCATTCATTCAATTATTAGTTAATTTTTTCATTATTTAGTTAATATCACTTCTATCAAAAAAAGAACACAAAATGTTTGGATGTCTTATGCACGATTTACATATGGTCAGAAGCAGGTGTAAATTTTATTTGTACCAACTAACATTATGAAAATACTTTCATGAATCTGAGAATTTACGTCAGAACAGCTTTACGAATGATTTACACAAAAATTAGTTCTGCTTGTGTTTCATGAATGAGGCCCATTGTGCCCCATAGAATGCAATGTTGTCAGAGGAGTAACTAACAACTGTATTTATTTAGTTGCAGTGTGTGCGTGCCATAAATATCATAGCCCATCAGACACATTCTATGAAAATAAAGTAGGGGAGAAGGAATGTGGGCTAACCTAAAGAGAGGACTGTGAGCGCTGGCCCTGGTTCTGCCCCATCCCAGAGCAGGAGGCACGGATAGGTAGTCCATGCCTATTGTGGAGGGCTCTCTTCTCAGCTGAGGAGCCTCTGGGAGGGGGCAGGGAGAGTTTTGAACAAGGGTCGGCTCTGGCTCTATATCTCGGGATGAAACCTGCAGTGGCACAAGAAGAAACACACCAAAATAGGCATAAGACAGAATATAGACAATTACAACCTCACATCACATAATGATTTGTTTATTTGATTCCAGACACAAATATACATGTAGTAGTATTCAACTAATACAGCATCAGATGAGTGTTAGAATTCAAATTTATTTGGACGGTTGCAAGAAAATCCTTTAAGGGATAGTTCACCCAAATATTTTCATATTCTCATCATTTACCCACCCTCATGCCATCCCAGATGTGTATGACTTTCTTTCTTCTTCTGAACACAACAAAGATTTTTAGAAAAAAAACATTTCAGCTCTGTAGGTCCATACATTGCAAGTGAATGGTGGCCAGACCTTTATAGCTCCAAAAATCACCCACACCTATCGTATTGCTTTGGAATACATAGATTTAACCACTGGAGTCATACGGATTACTTTTGTGCTGTCTTTATGTGATTTTTGGAGCTTCAAAGTTCTGGCCACCGTTCACTTGCATTGTATGGACCTACAGAGCTGAGATATTCTTCTAAAAATCTTGGTTTGTGTTCTGCTGAAGAAAGAAAATCATACACATCTGGGATGGCATGAGGGTTAGTAAATGATGAGAGAATTTTTATTTTTGGTTGAACTATCCCTTTAAGTTAAGAAAACCATTAGTGACAATCCCCTTACGATTACAACTAAGGGATTTCTTAACTGTAAGGGTTTGTTGCAACTTGACCCAACTGAACATTAAAAATTTGCAATGTGCAAAATTTTTAATATGAGGCAGCACACACACACACACACACACACACACACACACATGTTGGTATTTGTGGTTTCTGAGGACTCTCAATAGCCATAATGTATTTTATACTGTACAAACTATACAGTGCATACAGAAAGTATTCACAGCGCTTCACTTTTTCCACATTTTGTTATGTTACAGCCTTATTCCAGAATGGATTAAATTCATTATTTTCCTCAATTCTACAAACAATACCCCATAATGACAATGTGAAAGAAGTTTGTTTGAAATCTTTGCAAATTTATTAAAAATAAAAAACAAAAAAAATCACATGTACATAAGTATTCACAGCCTTTGCCATGACACTCAAAATTGAGCTCAGGTGCATCCTGTTTCCACTGATCATCCTTGAGATGTTTCTACAATTTGATTGGAGTCCACCTGTGGTAAATTCAGTTGATTGGATATGATTTGGAAAGGCACACACCTGTCTATATAAGGTCCCACAGTTAACAGTGCATGTCAGAGCACAAACCAAGCCATGAAGTCCAAGGAATTGTCTGTAGACCTCCGAGACAGGATTGTATCGAGGCACAGATCTAGGGAAGGGTACAGAAAAATTTCTGCAGCATTGAAGGTCCCAATGAGCACAGTGGCCTCCATCATCTGTAAATGGAAGAAGTTTGGAACCACCAGGACTCTTACTAGGGCTGGCTGCCTGGCCAAACTGAGCGATCGGGGGAGAAGGGCCTTAGTCAGGGAGGTGACCAAGAACCTGATGGTCACTCTGACAGAGCTCCAGCGTTTCTCTGTGGAGAGAAGAGAACCTTCCAGAAGAACAACCATCTCTGCAGCACTCCACCAATCAGGCCTGTATGGTAGAGTGGCCAGATGGAAGCCACTCCTCAGTAAAAGGCACATGACAGCCTGCCTGGAGTTTGCCAAAAGGCACCTGAAGGACTCTCAGACCATGAGAAACAAAGATTGAACTTTTTGGCCTGAATGGCAAGCGTCATGTCTGGAGGAAACCAGGCACCGCTCATCACCTGGCCAATACCATCCCTACAGTGAAACATGGTGGTGGCAGCATCATGCTGTGGGGATGTTTTTCAGTGGCAGGAACTGGGAGACTAGTCAGGATCGAGGGAAAGATGAATGCAGCAATGTACAGCGACATCCTTGATGAAAACCTGCTCCAGAGCGCTCTGGACCTCAGACTGGGGTGAAGGTTCATCTTCCAACAGGACAACGACCCTAAGCACACAGCCAAGATAACAAAGGAGTGGCTACGGGACAACTCCGTGAATGTCCTTGAGTGGCCCAACCAGAGCCCAGACTTTAACCCTATTGAACATCTCTGGAGAGATCTGAAAATGGCTGTGCACCGACGCTCCCCATACAACCTGATGGAGCTTGAGAGGTCCTGCAAAGAAGAATGGGAGAAACTGCCCAAAAATAGGTGTGCCATGCTTGTAGCATCATACTCAAAAACACTTGAGGCTGTAATTGGTGCCAAAGGTGCTTCAGCAAAGTATTGAGCAAAGGCTGTGAATACTTATGTACATGTTGTTGTGTGTGTGTGTGTGTTTTTTAAAAAAAAAAATTTTTATATAAATTTGCAAAGATTTCAAACAAACTTCTTTCACGTTGTCATTATGGGGTATTGTTTGTAGAATTGAGGAAAATAATGAATTTAATCCATTTTGGAATAAGGCTGTAACATAATAAAATGTGGAAAAAGTGAAGCGCTGTGAATACTTTCCAGATGCACTGTATATTCTATCCCCTACCCCTAAACCTAACCCTCACAGAAAACTTTCTGAATTTTTACATTTTCAAAAAAAAATTTTTTAAAAGCTTTTTCGTTTGAGGGCACTTGAATCTAGAATAACTTAAATGCCTTGCAGATGGTTCAGTTTACAAAGAATTCTGAGTCATTTGAACAGGTTTTAAAAATGATCTGTCCCTGCATGACATTTTGTTTTTTTTCTGTATCAATTGTGTTAGAATTTAACTGACACTTTTTTGTGTCAGTTAAATGCTGCTGTTCATCACTTTTTGACTCTTAAATACATTTTTACATCAAATATTTTTTGTTTTATTAGTTGTATTTAGTGTATGTTTATCTGTTTATTTATGTATTGTACATTACAGTTTAAGTGTAATATCACCTTGATTGAGATCCTCATTGGTTTAGTGCCAGATAAATACTGCTCTGATTTCAAATAAGTCAATTTTATTACTGACAGGTCTCTACTACTCTAGTTATTATTGGAACATGGCAGTGTGAAACTGCAGATATTGTTCACTTTTGTATGACAAATTGCTTGTTATTTTCCACATTTGAAAGTCGCTTTGGATAAAAGCATCTGCTAAATAAATAAATGTAAATGTATAATTAAAGTATAAAAGGATATTGCTCTGCTTTAATAGCTTCATTGTATTTAGCTTTTAGTATTTAGTATGTAGTTTGTTTTTTTTGGTAGCTTTTAATGTGGCTGCTTTATCAAAAGAGTAGCGTGACTATAACTTAACTACTTTAAATTATGGGTAGCTGGTAATCTGGGAAGATACAGTTTCAAAGTATGCCAACAATGCCAAGGGTGGACCATCTATGAGTTTAACAACCATATCTCAGGAGGATCACCTGTTCCAGAGAGGTCTTCCTGGTCTTCTGTGGGATGTTGAGCTCACAGCTTCCTGGAGCCTGAAACTGAGCTGAGGTTTCTCCTGTGTCTGGAATGGAGGAGTGATCCTCTGAGTAGCTCCCACGGCGAGAGGTGCTGGGGGAGGCCAGCGGAGAGTTCCTGCGCTTTTTGCCCCCAGGAGATGTGGGACGCGAGGAGGGCGATAGGCAGAAGTGAGCGGTGGCTTCATTAAGCTCCTCCTCCTCCAGTAGAAGAGAATCACAGCTGGATGCTGGACTCAGCCATCCACGAGATGAGGAACTGGTAGCAGGGCTCGGGCTGGGACTAAGGGAACCTGCCCCTGTCATGACGTCACGGTAGGAGTCTAACAGGGGCAGGTATAGACGCTCCCTGTCCCAGCCACCCCCACTTTCCCAGTAACTTCCACCTGCTGGGCCTGACTCATCCTCAGGGGAGATAGTGGTGATCTGGATGCTGGGACACTCAAGGACTCTGGACTCTGATACCTGGGAAAGAAAAGGTGGGAGAAGGAGAACACTTTCATTCTGGGCCATACAAAATAATTTTTGGGACTGTTATAATACTGTATAAAAAAAAATTATAATAATTATAATACTGTAAAAATAAACATTCTATCATAATTTAGTCAACCTCATTTACTCCCCATCATGTTGTTTCAAACCTGTATGTTTTTTTCTTCTTCCGTGGAACACAAAAGAAAATGTTAGGCAGAATGTTATGCACTGACAGCATCAGTCACCATTCACTTTTTTTTGTATGGAAAAAAGATACAATAAAAATGAATGGTGAATAACGCTGTCAGTCCCTTAAAAAAACGTATTTTGTGTTTCATGGAAGAAAGAAAATTGTATGGGTTTTGAACAATATGAGGGTGAGTAAATGATATCAGAATTTTAATTTTTGGATACATTTTTCTTATCGTCTTCGTATGATAAGACTAAAGTTACAAATCTTTGTTAATTTATGATTGATCATACTCTTGAGTGACTAAATTATCCCTGTATTTACCTTTGTGTTGAATAGTCATATTTATAATGTACTAGCAGGTATTTTTAATTAAAGTTAACAATAAAAGTTAGTGGATGATAACGTTCAAATGAAGCTGCCACTGATCAGACCAAGTTAACCACTGCTTTGAGGTAAAGTTAATCATGCCAGTGAAATCACTAACAAAAAAGGAAAAAAGACTCCATTGTTATACACCCAGGGGAATAGAGTTGCTATTTTTATTGGTATATTTTAGAAAAAGAACGAAGTAAAATATGCCAGTGTGGGACTTGAATCTGGAAAGTTCTGCACTGAGAGTAAAAAAACATTTATATTCCTGTTCATGCACAAGAACATGGTAACATTTAGTGAAATTTAGTACGTGTGCACCATTCTTTCAGTTTTTTAATATTTGCTTAAGTTTTATTTGTATTATTTATACTTGATATACACAATAAGGGTCAGCAAATTTGGTGGTGGTTATGTGGGGTTTAGGGTTGGGGACCCCCCAAGAGCCCTGACACAATTACTGTAAACACTGTCAAGAACCAATTTATAATTCCCAAATACCCCAGAAACATGCATTAAGAAAGTAAATAGGGTCAATTTTGATTTCATGTGGACTTTAAATGTAGAGATTTGACAATAAAATTGTTTCCCTATAAAATAATGCATCCAACTCTATCATTTAAGTAAAAGGCCTTATGTGCCAAAATTAATTATGCACAACAGCTCATGGCAACACAATCTGTTCACATTAAACTCTTCTGGGCAGCAAAAATGAACTCCTGAAATTAAATCCAGACATCTGGGTTTATTTCGCCATAATTAATCACAATGTGTAAAATGATTCTTGTATCGCAATGTTCTAGAAACCTACAATTTGGGCAAATGTGGTTCCCACCTGTATTGATCTAGCTGGCAGACTCTCATATGTCCCACTGAACTCCCTGATTAATGCCCGTCTTGGGGGTGGAGAATGCATGCCAGCCCTCTGACCGGCTGATGGTGAAGGCAAAGGGATTCCCACTGGCTGGCCAGCATGTGTGGATGTCAAGTGGGTATCTGTAACAAAAAGTACACAAAAAAACTATAAATTATTGTACATGGCAAATCACAAGCTTTCAGAGATGCAAACAGCATATATATGGGATAAACAATTGATGAAACTTGAGACGCAAGGCCTCTCATTGCAAAATCATAACAAATACGGGGAAGCCTTTGTGGAGACGTCATTTATTATTTCCACAAGGAGTGCAGACTTGTTTTCCAAAGGTTTTCCAAATGAAATCTGAAATCTCTCTACACTCCATATCAAACATAACTGGAACTCTCAAAGCTTAAAATCTGCCAAATCCTCACAAACAAATCAACATGGTAACCATAGTTTCACAAAAATACCATAGTAGTTACTAAAGTTATTGTTACTATAATAATACTGTGGTATCTGGTATCTTGGTGTTAGCCACCAATGTCAAAAAATAACAAACAAAACAATAGAAAGATTCTGGAAGCTTTTTGCGCTGCTTGAAGGAGATCCTATTTTTATTTATTATACAGCAGTTAGCTCCGGTCTCCGAATCTGATTGGATGAGCAGCATTCCAATAGTGCTTTTTGTATCACTCCGCTTCTCTGTGTTTGTGTCTTTCCAAATAGTGGAGGGGATTTTATCATTCATTTTGATTTCACTCACCTGATTCATTCGGTGACTATTTCTGGAGATTATTTACACCAGTAGGTGGCGACAAATGAGTGTCTTTTATGTTCTGAGTGAGTCATTAAATCAATAATTTAATCAACTGATATGTTAAACAAACAGAGTTGATCACCACCAAAACAATTGCTTATTTTCAATGTGCGTTTTCATACAACATCATCATCCACCGCCAAAGTTTAATTCCAATCATCAAGAACGCAAGTACAGAGAATGCATAAAATTACCTGGATGTGTTCTTGATGAGGCCGAATATCGAGGATGCATTGTATGGTGACTTTTAAAGTCCCCATTTGAAGTCTAAGAAATCATAGTGGCACTGCGGTGGCAAACGAAGGACATTTGTCGTGTTTTCCTTTAAGAGTTTCCCGCTGTAAGATCGCAAAAGTCTGACGGCTCATTGTTGTTTTGTTGGGCATCATTTTAATAAAGTAATAAACATATGGAGGAAACGAGCATTAAAAGACTTTTCAATGTGTGTGACCTCACTGGTGTGTGATAATGCCAGTAGAACTCTCATTGGCTACAAATGTGCTGGGACAGTTAATTGAGCAACTGGAAGATCGCAGTGCATACCAAAGCTTGCAATAGATGCGTTCTACATTCTCCTGTCTTTCCGAGTTTGTTCTCCCAAGCTAGCTTGACAAGATTGGTCTTCATAAGAACACAAGTCCGTTTCCTGCGTTCTTAGGATTGAGAAACACCCAATTTTAAGGTTTATTCACTTAAAAGAATAATTCAAAACAGAGCCAGAACTAGGATGCAATCTTCGGTGGACCACTTGTATGTTTGGGGTACTTAATCTAGTTATGTTTATATGCTTATAATATAGCGGCCTACTATATGTAGCCTAATACTTGTAGCTTTGGTGCTGCTGGCTGAAGTTTTCAGATGGTCCCTTACCACACCTCCACAGTTTTAGCACGTTTTAGCACAATGTGAGGACTTTTCAGATGGTCTCTTACCCACCATAGGCACAATTTCCAACGAATATCAAGGTTAAATTAATGATCTTGGTGACACCATCGGACCAGCTTTAATACGGGACAAATAATTTAATATTTAAATACGGGACGGTTGGCACCCCTACTTGGGACTGCCGCTCTGAAATTATGATGTCCAGAGATTGGATTGCATTCAGACTAGCATGGTAATTCATGGAGCTAGCGCATGCAACGCTACGTAAAGAGACCTTGTCCAAAAAGAACGATTTGTAGCATTGATGGATTATTGCAATTGGACAGCTAATAATTAAAGTCAGAGAAATACAGCCTCTTACTTACAGTTGTTTACATAAACCTGGAGATATTAACACGATTCGTCAATAGAGGTCACAGTGCCCCAAACATTGCAAATGTACAGTTCTATCCTTATAATTGGTCATTTGTACTCATGACAAAAAAGATCTCGTGACCCAGCAGACAATGAAACGAAACCCTGACTTACGTGACAAAAGCTATGGTAGCAAAAAGGGGTAGTGACATGTCCCCCTGTCCCACCCATAAATGACGCCGTTGCGTCTGGGTGATGTATTTGTGCTATCAGTGAAGTTTCTGGGGGGGCTCAAGGCAAATCTAGGGCAATGCCCCCCTAGACCTGGCCATGGTTCAACAACTCTGATTCATTTATGAAAGAAATGCCACTCAAAACCAGTGCAGTGCAGAAACCGGAGTTGTGCTTGAAGCTTTGGTTTCTTCTGGAACTATTTTCGCTGACAGAGAAGAAATGCACAAACTAACACTGTGGCATTTGAAACTATGTTTGTACATTTTGTATGGGCAATTTTTAACATTCAGGCCCCACACAGCAAGTTGCAATCCTTCAGGTTATAAATATGATTAATATGATGCCTGACACATGTGCTTCAATAATAGGAAGGCTTAAGAATTATAGTAAAAATCTGAGGAAAGCAATTGCGGTAAAAGGCAGCAAAGTGATGCGGTGGTGGATACGGAGGATGGGTGGTTGGCAGAATGTGTGCCAGGAAGGGGGAAAGAGGGCAGGGAAAAAGAAAAAGGATGGAATATTGGAGGGAGGTATGTATGTGCATGCTCAGTAAACAGAGATTGAGGGTTCGGGTCCACTCCAGATGGCAGCTGTTAACTTCGCTCACACGCACAGCTGATTAAAAACACATTGCGCTGCGCTCCACACTTACCATAAACACACATGGATAAAACGAAGTTACATAGGGGAATGAGTCAGAGATGAACAGGCAAGCATTCTTAATTTAAATCAATGTTTTGACACTTTCTGTAATAAAGTCAGAAATATGCACAAAAATTCTATCTGAAGCGATTTATATGGGTTAGGCTATTGCATAGGCAGCTACCCTATAAGGGGACAATGGTGATAGTTTATGGATTAGCTACTCTTATGGGTTTGGACCCAGGACTTCTGTTAAAAGACTTTTAACCACTAGGTTTCCACATATGTCTTCCCCCTTCTCAGCTCTGTACTGACCACTGATGCCGACCGGCTCATGATGCGTCTGGCCGCTCTCTGTCATCTCTTCTGGGCCGCAGCGGCTCTGGCGCGGCGGATCCTCCTCGAACACCAGCTTAAACTCGAACTCTCCCTCCTCCCATCCCGAGCCCGGCGCGGCCCCCATCTCTGCGCTCCGCGAAAAGTATAAACGAGACCGGCGACTGATAAATAACTTCTCCCTTACACTTCAGTCAGTATTGGCTCCGTCTAAAACTCGTGGGCTGTCATAAAATTTGGCCAGAATGTCACCGTGCACGCTCCGGTTTCCCGTTCGCGAGACTGCTTTTCAATTAAATTAAAATATGAAAAGTTATCATCAGTCGTCAGATCTGACGGCAGCTACTTAAGTACCACATTTGCACGGATCATTTTCTTATCTCCCCATTGTTCATCTCTTCATGTAACTCTTTTTCTTCCCAGTAGATCCGCTTGCGATTTCCGTGACAGTCGGTTATTATAACTTCATCTCACGAACTTCCATCGTCCAGAGCCGATCGTTCAGATCACACTGATCGCTTCAAATCCATACACATTCACAAGCAATAATAAATAGCCCTATAATGTTACATTCATACCACATCTCCTCCACCGCCACTGAACAGAAAAGTTATATGAAGTTTCTCGTTCTTTACCCTTAATTGCCTTTGGGCTGGTTACTCAGACCCGTTTGTACCGTTTCTCACTCCCTATTGGGCGTTTGA
Source organism: Myxocyprinus asiaticus (assembly GCF_019703515.2). NCBI lineage: Eukaryota > Metazoa > Chordata > Actinopteri > Cypriniformes > Catostomidae > Myxocyprinus > Myxocyprinus asiaticus. The sequence goes on from NC_059349.1 coordinate 38,857,687, forward strand.
CTTGTCAATCAAAAGACCCCTCTCTTTCCCAGTTTTGCATGCCCTCTTTTGCTGCACACTTCCAGATTGGTCAGTTGCACTGTAACCACATCTTTTAGGGTGAAGTGCAACTTCATGATATCCACAAGAATCTATTCCAACACACATTTTTTTTTAAAGATGAAACACATTCTTCTCTGTCCGTTTGTGAATTCCCTGGACAAGAACAAGCAAGAAAAGCCGTTTCTGGTGAAGAGGTTCTGAGAAAACATATTTCATTGCTTTTCCACATATTTAACAGTTTATTTGTGTACAAAAGATGGTGGCAATTTTAAAACTCCCTTAAGTGGAAGACAAAACATTGATGCTGCCTATCAGCCGTATAAAGGTTGATGCATCCGTGTGATGCCATAATGACATTGTCCTTTCCTTTGTCATTCCCTGTCTTCCTATCATACTTTTTTGTTCCTCCCCTTCATTTTCCCCAAGTCTTTATCCCAGTTCTCCCTCCATTCCTCCCCTTATTAGAGCCCAAGCACTGAAAGTGCAGAGACCCTATTGTTCTTCTAAGGATTATTATTATTATTATTATTATTATTTCAATGTTTTCAGACAAAATGTGACAGGATCAACTCATCGCCATAATCATATGCTAGATTTAATTTTGTTATATGGTGTTGATGTTGATCCTATAGAAATTCTACCACAGAGGGATGACATCTCAGATCATTACCTCGTCTCTTGTTTGCTGCGATCAGCTAATGTCACACAATCTACACCATGCTAACATTCAGGTTATAACTATTCTTTCGACCACTAAAGATAGCTTCAATAATAATCTTCCAGAATTGTCTCACATACTCACTAAGCCAAAAAGTCTAGAAGAACTTGAAGTAATAACAGAAAATATAAATACAGTCTTCTCTGGCACTCTTGATATTGTCGCACCCCTTCGATTAAAGAAAATTCAAGAAAAAAGCCTGCACCATGATACAATGATCACACTCATGCTCTCAAGAAAGCAGCTCTGAAAATAGAGCGCAAGTGGAAGAATACAAAATTAGAGGTATTTCTGTAGCTACAGACAGGCACTAAAAGATGCCAGGGCAGCATATTTTAGCAAACTCATAGAAAATAACCACAACAATCCAAGGTGGGTTATTCAGTACTGTGGCTCAACTGGTTATGAATAAAGCATCGACTGAACCAGATCTAGTAGTCTCATAATTTTCCTCACAAGCAACTTTAATCCTTCACTGTCATAGGTCATGAAGAGCTAACAAAACTTATCAAAAAATCAAAAGCCACAACATGTATGTTAGATGCAATACCAACTAAGCTCTTAAAAGAGGTATTCCCTGTAATCTCAGAACCTCTTCTTAATATTATTAACTCCTCGCTATCCTTAGGACATATCCCAAGAAGCTTGATCCTGGAGAATTGGCTAATTACAGACCGATTTCAAATCTACCATTTATGTTGAAAATACTAGAAAAGGTAGTGTCCACACAACTATGTTCATTTCTACAGAGAAATGGAATATATGAACAATTTTAGTCAGGATTTAGGCCCCATCACAGTACAGAGACTGCACTTATCAGAGTTACAAATGACTTGCTCTTATCATCTAATCGCAGTTGAATTTCTCTTCTAGTGCTTTAAGATCATAGTGCTGCTGATCACGACATTCTCTTGAATAGGCTGGAGAATTATGTTGGCATTAGTGGACTTGCATTAGCATGGTGCAGGTCCTATCTATCAGACTGCTACCACTATGTATGTGCAAACGAGGAATTGTCAAATCAAACAAAGGTTAAGGATGGAGTGCCACAGGGACCAGTGTTAGGGCCTCTGCTTTTCTCCTTATACATGCTTCCCCTGGGAGATATTATCAAGAATCATGGAATAAGTTTCCACTGTTATGCCGATGATACCCAACTTTATATTTTTTCTAAACCCAATGAAAATTCACAATTCTCCAAATTAGCAGAGTGTATCAATGAAATCAAAGATTGGATGGCCAGAAATTTCCTTCTACTCAATTCCAACAAAACAGAGGTACTAAATATTGGACCAAAAACCTCTAAAAATAATCCGCTAAAATATAATTTGACTCTCGATGGATGTTCTGTTATGTCGTCTTCTACAGTGAAGAACTTGGGTGTTATATTTGATACCAATCTGTCCTTTAAAAATCAATTTCCAATGTTTATAGAACGGCATTCTTCCACCTCAGAAATATTACGACACATGCTCTCTGTTGCTGATGCAACTAATTCATGCATTCATGACCTCAAGACTAGATTATTGTAATGCATTACTGGGAGGATGTCCAGCAAGTTCAATAAATAAACTTCAATTGGTTCAAAATGCAGCTGCCAGAGTGCTGACAGCCAAGAAATCTGATCATATTAGCCCCATTTTATCATCGTTACATTGGCTACCTGTTAAATTTCATATAAATTTTAAAATTCTGTTAACTACACACAAAGCTTTGAATGGTCTAGCTCCACAGTAATTAAGTGACCTTCTGACATGCTATATTCCATCACGTTCATTACAATCACAATATTCTGGCTTGTTCTTTTTGTTTTTTGTTTTTTGACTCGACCATCCCCGGGTGGTCGAGTCAATTCACTCGGAGGCCGCATAAAAGTAAATACCATGACTTACACAATACGTCAACTCATAAAAGACATCCTTTGTGTGAGCATGTAGATATTGTGTGGCCATCCGTAGTGTCCACTCTCAAACTGGCCGGGAACTTCCACGCAAAATTTCTTTAAGGAAAAATGTTATTCACAAAACAAGCTCCGGCCGCTAGGCGGAGCCAACGCAAAAAGAAAAAAGAAACTAGAATGACGCCCAGCTTCCTCAAGAGTAAGTACAGCGAGTCGACCCACTCACATGAGAAACATCCAATGGTTTACTCAGACATTGATTCAATAAAAGACATTGCCTGATTTGGACATGTAAATACTTTGCAACTGTTTTTCATTTCTATTCTCAGTTTGGCCGGAAACATCAAAGCAAACGAGATCTTTTTCTGATGTAAGAGTTTCTTATATTCCTTGAACCAATCGCGTTTCTCTCTTGTCGAACTCGCAAAGTCCAGGAACAAGAAAACATTATGGTTCTTCCAAGAAAGCTTCCCTTTGTTCCTCACCTGGCGCAACACAAGATCTTTATCGGATGATCTCAGAAATCTAGCCAGAATCGGTTGGAGCCTGTCTCCCTCAGCAGATCTGTGAGCAGGGTCTCTGTGAGCTCGCTCGATTTCCAGCTTGTGGCCTATTATGTCGAGCAGACTCGGGAAAAGCTCATCTAGGAATTGCTAAATGTAGTAATTGTAACATAATACTATGACAAGGTTGCGAATGCCACTGGGGGAGAAATATGACAGTTTTTTATTATTCAAGTACAGTTTAATGTGAATACTTTTTTACTTACACTCAAAGTATATTTTTGGCTAGATACTTCAGCCATTAATTTTTCACTCAGTTTTCATACTTTCACTTAAGTATAATTTCTGAGTACTTTTTACACCCCTGTTCATTTGTGCTCCTGTGACAGAAAAAGTGCAGATCACACCCGCTACTCATTCTGGTTTCTCTCAATGTCATGTAGGTTTTTAAAATACACATCAAACCCCTTTCTAAAATTCAGTTAGAATTATGTTTTATATCAGGAAACAAACCATCCATACTGTATTTTCCTTCAGATATTTTATATTTTCTTTATATAGACTACTAAAAACACTAAGAGCCTAATTAAGTGTTTATTTATTGATACTTTTTTAAAATTATTTGTATGCTATTTTCTTTGTTGTATTGCTTTGAGAAATGTTAAGATTCTTGAGAAAAGATAATAATAATAATAATAATAATAATAATAATAATAATAATAAGTATAATAATAAAAATAAAAAGAAGTTTAGAGCACATCATCAGACTGATATAAGATGACTGGAATACTTAAAATTACACATTGCGACATAATATCTAATTATGGCTTAATATCTAATACAATTCTCAAACTAAATCTAATCATGGTTTTACTACAGGAATATTGTAGTAACCATGGTTAATTTTATGGAAACTATGGTTTAACTTAATCCCATGGTTAAACTATAGTTACTGTAGTGAAACCATGGTTAATTTTTGTAAGAGTAAACAAAACAGAAGTTTAAAAAAATGTGGTTTACGCTCACAAATGTAAATAAAAATAAATAATAATGACTTGAATTATGACTAAAAATAATATTATAAATTATCCATTATATCCCCAAAAAATCGCAAAAAAAAAAAAAAAAAAAAAAAAAAAAAGAAAAACATTTATAGAAGTATCGGTATTGTTATCGGTATCGACGATATTGGACTTGAAATTATTGGTATCGGATTGAAAAGAAAATAAGTGGGATCGCCCATCTCTACTCCAGGCAGCTTGGATGTCAGAGCCCCTCCTCTGGATCGCTTCAGATGATAATGTGGTTGACGTCGCTTTCTAAATTGAGAAAGGCCAGTCCATGTAACCATGGAAACCTCACACTATTGCCTACATGACCTGCCAGTCAATCCATTACTAGAGATCTACTGGCCGGATTGATCCAGGCAAATAGCCAATGCGCATTTGTTAATACCACAGTGTGTCTCGTTTCGAAGGCTGAGCGCTAGGTAGGACGCGTCCTTTGAAGGCTGCAGTATACCGAGCGTCCTCGTTTAAACGAGACGGCCTTCGTAGGACAAACAGAAAGTAACATGGTTGCTATGACAGCACGCCACTCTTTAACAAGCGCGAGCGCTTCGAGTGAGACGGTAACAAAGTCCCTTTAGAAGGGAATGTATGAGGTAAATTTTAGGAGAGTTCTAATGATGTAAAGAGAAAATAAAATAGATTTACAGGTGTACTTTTAGTATAATACTTTATTTTAATTATATATTAATATAATAATACATATTATATACACTGCACCCATCTACTTAGGTACTTCAACTTGGGAATTAACATAACTTGCGTTTGAACATCGTATTTACGGGCAAATTGGCGTTATTTTATTTATTTATTTATTTTGACATTTCCGTTGAAGCAAAGAATTGTGGGTTGTAAGTTCCCACGAAGGATACACCTCATGCATCCTCCGTATTCCCGCGAAAGAAGGTCGCATTTGAAGGCTGCATACCAATTGTCCTACTCGCTTTTCTGAAACGAGACAGCCTCTATTAAGTATGCGGCCGAGAAACGCGACACAGCGTGTCTGATCTGTGTTGAATGACTCTCTGGCTGTGAATCTTAGATCAAGGTGTGGGTGTGCTCAAAATACGCGGAAGAGTCCACAGAATAGGGGAGAAATCGATTTTGATAGCATAAAAGTGAAATAGTATCAATATTTTACTGAAATTAGACATATATACTCAAATTGCTTCAAAATTGTTTAGAATAATGTCAAATGTCAAATGCATACATGTGCTCACCTTGAATTGTTTTACAAAAGCCACAGGGTGGAAATGGACCAGTTGTGCTTGGGCCCTTCATTGCTGCTTGCAGCTATATTAAGATCTGTTTCTCATTATTCTCTGTAGTCTGCACTCTGTCTGAGACTGGAGACGAAAAACTTAAATAAACATGTTCTCTCTCCCCCGCTATCTCTCCCTCTCTGACAATTCTCACAATAATTATCTTTTGCCTTTATTTTCAAACTTGTCTCATACCTTTCGCCTTAGAAGAGAGCTTTTCGTGCCTTCTGTTGCCCTAAAAAAATGATAGTTGCAACTGTTTCTGTTGCATTAGGTTTCAGTGTCTAAGAGTTTGAATTGCATTCCCTTTGGCTGAGTGATGTGAGCAAAGTACTTGAACTGTTATTCTGAAAGAAAATGGGCCATATGAAGAATATGAGCCATTTGAAATAGGATCTCATGTGTTGTTAAGCATGGGTCTTGATTGTGAAACGGCCTACTATGTCTAGTTATATTTATCAGAGTTAAGCATGTGCTTCATCAGTGGTAATCTGTGCGGTTTTCAGTTATATATTGGTAGTTGGCATTAAAGGGATAGTTCACCCAAAAATGGAAATTCTCTCATCATTTACTCACCTTTATTCCATCCCAGATGTGTATGAATTTCTTTTTTCTGCTGAACACAAAGATTATTAGAAGAATATCTCAGCTCGGTAGGTCCTAACAATGCAAGTGAATGGTGGCCAGAACTTTGAAGCTCCAAAAATGACATAAAGGAAACATAATTCTATACGACTCAAGTGGTTAAATCCATATCTTCATAAGCGATACTAGGTGTGGGTGAGAAACAGATCAATATTTAAATACTTTTTACTTTAAATCTCAACTTTCACTTTTACAAAATGTAAAAGTGAAATCACCACTTTCATTTTCAGAATGTGAAAGTGGAGATTTATAGTAAAAAAGGACTTAAATATTGATGTATTTCTCACACACACATTTCACATTTTATGTGAAAATATTATTTAATTGTGTGTATTTAGAAAATATAAAATGTTACATATGAAATTTGCCTCAGCAAGCCAAAGGGGTCTGACATTTCATTTCAAAAACATAAAAAAGGTATTTTCCCTCACCATCATTTCCACTTAGGAATTCCATTTAACACAATACAGAATTTGAGATGTGGTTTAAATGGCACTGTGATGGGAATTTTCATGATAAATGACAAAAATGACATAAATCTCCTGTGGTGCATGTACATACACTTTTGGAAATTTTTAGTAGACCCATTTTTAAAATTTGTGACTGTCTGTGAGACTTAAGTCCATAGTGCTAAAAGTGCCTGAAATTGAAGAAACACCCATTAATTGAGAGACAAGGAAAATTTGTACTTCATTTCAAATTCATTTGTCACACAGCAAGGACATTTAAAATGAACTGAAGGCAAAAAGTCGGTTACAAATGGTGAAAAAGTCCATATTATGTGTCAAAATATGCACACTAAAAATGTGCTGTGACCAAAAGCATATTTTTGGGAGAATATTGCCGTCCTGTGGTCAACAAAGATAGCTGATATGTTTAGTTCCCACACAGCCTCCAATTATGTAATCATGACGTATATGCAAATTTGAACTGTTACTATAAACTTCATGCAACACAATCATTAAGTCGCTCACTTTGCTGCTCCATGGAACTTGGCCATGAGAGTTTTGAGAAGCTTATGTTACTCCTGGGAAAAAGGTCACTGAAAAATGACCCAGAGGTCAGAAATAAGGAAGTGGATTTTCTCACTATTGGTTTCTTTCTCTCTCTAACTTTCTCAGAAACTTCTCAAACATCATAGTAGTTTCCTATTTGGGGCAGGGTTTAGGAATGTGACATTTTGTGTCAGAAATGACCACATACAGGCACTACTCATGGAAATAGGAATGTCAGTGTTTGTATAATGTTGTGAAGAGAAATCCTTTACTGTCTTAGTGTGTTGCCAAAGCTTACAAAGTGTTGATAGTGCCAAGAACTTGTCACTCTTTTCTGCAACATGGGAATAATATTATGTTAATAAGTATTCCCTGCCAGTGTTAAGCACGTATATTTGTGCATGTGAGAACAAATAAGTAAATAGAATATTCTCACACATAACCTCATGAAAACAAACACACAGATTAAGGACACTTTATTGTTGCTTTGGTAAACAGGAAATCATTCCTTATGGTTGTGTAAAATTCTATACTACTACAAGTCAACATGAAATCAAATAGATTCTATTTACTTTCTTAATACACATTCTTGTTCACAAGAAAATGTCTTTGTAATCTTTCATCAAAGTGTATCCTCCTGCTTGGGAAGTGTAACTTTCCTGTTTGGCCGACATCACCAATACCACCAATACCAATACAACCCCTACCCCATCCCCCCAAACCAGTTGACAAACCAGTTTTTATGACCCAATCAATTCCCAGTGGATTAAATGAAGTCCTGCCCTATATTTATTATGTGTTGAAAATTTGGCTTCACATGTTATGGCTTGTGAATAATTATACCTAATTAGTGATTTGAACACTAATTTGTGGATGAGTAAAAAAAAAAAGAAAAAGAAAATTGGTGTTATTCATACATTTGAAAGGAATAAACACACACACACACACACACACACACACACACACACACACACACACACAAATCATTCTGTCATAATTTACTCACCCTCATGTCTTTCCAAACTTGTACTTTTGTTCTTTCATGTGATACTAAAGGAGAAATTTAGAAGATTTTATTTGCCATTCTTTTTTATATATTAAAAGTAAAGGGGACAGGTGCTGTCGAGCTCAAAAATGACAAAAAAGGTCCAGAAGACCCCATAAAGCTATGGCGGGAAGGAAGATTTTCAGTGAATAATGTTTTCAATAAATGATGATTTTCAGTCTTTTCAGAAGACTTGTAGTACATACGTAAGTCGTATGAAGCCCTTTCATTATAATTTTTATTTTCTATTTTGTCATTTTGGAGCTCAACAGCACCCGTGACCATTCACATTCGTTATTTGGAAAAGTATGGTAAGGACATTCTTAAACATTTCTCATTTTGTGTTTTGCGAAAGAATGAAAAGGGTGAGTAAATTATTACAGAACTTTCATTGTATGACACACCTTACCCACTCCTTCACACACACTTCCAGCATGTTTAAGCCTGCAAGGTACAAAAGCCCTCTCCTGTTCATAAAAAGAAAAAAACTTTGAAAAACTGGTGTGTTGAAATAATGGGAGGAGAGTCCGGTGGGGTTCTAATATGCATTGAAAACAGGCAGATTAGTGTCAGAAAGAAGAAATAGTGCAACTATAGTAGGTGTTCTTGATAATTAAATATCAAACTTGATAGAGCAAGATAGCTAAAAAACAATGAAGAGTTAAGAAATTTATTACAAAGTATATGAAGGGCTAAAAAAGAAAGAGAGAAGACGACATAACCTAACAGGGAACATCTGGTCACTTCAAGAGGAATACATTTCTCAGAAGCCATTCTGCTTTAATCAAGTTAATTGGTGAGTTACAACAAACCCTTTCTGTTGATGCAACACTATCCAGTTTCTCATTTTCACACATCGCCGTTGCTCTGAGGTCGGCAATATGCGTAAACAGGGACAGCTGTAATGAGGGCATTGCAAACTGGACAATCCCAATGTTGCACTGCCAAAAATGGACTTAAAGAAATAGTTCACACACACAAATGAAAATTCTGTCATCATTTACTCTCATGTTATTCCAAACCTCTAGGAGAAGTAAGTCAGAATTTAGCCTCAGTCACCATTCACCCTAACATTCTGCCTTTTTGTTCTATGGAAGAAAGAAAGTCATACATGTTTGGAACTACAAGAGGGTGAGTACATTATGACAGAATTTGTATTTTGGGTGAACTATCCCTTTCAGTATTAATACTGATGGCTCACTATTTTCTAGATTTGCTCTGATTTCTTTTATTTCTTCTCTTTTCCACTACAGTTAATTTTACCTCTTCCTTGCTTTTCCTATAATCTTGTCACTTTGTTTTACATATGGCATTTTTTTATAGCTCTGGTAAGTAGATCACTTGGAAAGAAATAGGTTAGAGATAGAACTGTTGCTTTTCGGAAGACAGTGAGTGTGTAATTGCATGCTGAGGATGGGCGGATATTACAGCATCTGAGTTGTGTTCCTAGTAGTTGAGCTTAAAGATCACACAGCAAGTTTTAGCATGCTGTTTCCATTTGTTTTTGGCAGATTACTGGCTGAATTGAAGTTTTTGTTTGGTTGCTTAGAGCCCATCCTTGATGTTGGCACTCACTTTATTTGCCATCTGTAGAAACAATGATAAAAGGAAAAGTCCTCATTAATTCATAATATTCTGAATTAGATAACATTTAGTCAAACATAATACATTTTATTGTTGGATAATTTTTTGGTTGATCGTGTGATCATGTAACTTTCTCTCTAATAATGATTCAAAGGCAGCCACGGGCCATGCATTTAAAGTCTAGGCCTTGCGATTCATGCCATTAAGAAAACACAGTTTCACAACGAATAAGACGCTATGCCTTTGGGCATCATACATTACGTGGCAGTCAACTAATAATACCTACTGACATTTTAAAAACATGTCCACGCACGAAAGCCAGAATTTGAAACGACACTTAATGCTCAAGCAAGCCTAATTTTAACTGCAGCATGACTGTTTTGTGAAATGAACATCAAAAATCATAATTTTTCATATGAATCTACCAAGGAGGTCCATAATACCTGGAAAAATATATCTAATAATATTTGCAATTTAAATGTTGCTTGCAATAAATTTAGTTTAGTTTCCAAAAATAAAAATTCTCTCATCATTTACTCACCCTCATGCCATCCAAAATGTGTATGAGTTTCTTTTTTTCTGCTGAACACAAATGAAGATTTTTAGAAGAATTTCTCAGCTGTTGGTCCATACAATTCAAGTGAATGGGTACCAACACTTTAAAGCAGCAAAAGCACATAAAGGCAGCATAAAAGTAACCATAAGACTCCAGAGGCTAAATCCATGTCTTCAGAAGCATGGTGTAGGCGTGAGTTAGAAAAATATCAATATTAAGTCCTTTTTTACTTTCAATCTGCGCTTCACTTTTACATTCTTCTTCTTGTGTTTTTGGCGATTCACATTCTTCATGCATATTGCCACCAACTGTAGCAAAAAAGGACATAAATATTGATCTGTTTCTCCATTATATTGCTTTTGAAGACATAAATTTAATCACTGGAGTCTTACGGATTACTTTTATACTACTTTTGGAGATTCAAATTGTTGGTACACATTCACTTGCATTGTGAGGAACTACAAAGCTTAAATATTCTTCTAAAAAGCTTTGTGTTCAGCAGAAGAAAGTCAAACACATCTGGGAAGGCATGAGGGTGAGTAAATGATGAGAAATTTTCATTTTTGGGTGAACTATCCATGTAATATGAATAGCATAGTTCTTGATTTGATGAGAACTGTTTAAGTTTATATCAAAATATCTGACTTATGATTGTAGACTTTGATATCTTGGCATATTTGAGCACAGTCTGTGACATTGCTGAGATCTATTCTAAAGCTCTAAAGAAGACACGTGAGATAACTGGGGTTGTTTTTTTTTTTCTCAGGAGAAATATCTGAGATGCAGAAGCAAAAGTCTGCATTTATTCTCCATTTAATCTCATGTATGTGTAGGAGAAACTTTGATATTCTACAGAGATCTCATTTGTGATTTTTCTTATGGGTTACAGTGTAATAGTTACTCCGTCATTGTGGGCAATGGGGTGATGGACTCATGAAAGGAACATGAAAATGTTAATCACAATTTATTAAATTTATTAAATTATATTAAATGTTAAAAAGTAATTTATTAATAATCATATATCAATTAACTACACAGAAGGGAGGTACCTACCGTACCTCTCAGCTGGAAGCATTTTCTTCAAATAACACTCTCTGTTTCCACCAGTTCTTCTGAGGCCTTCCTGATGGAATCAGAAAATGGGAGCACCTTAATGGACAACATAACAACAATTAATCATAAGAATAAGAGTATTGTTAGTAATGATATCTCTGTTACCTTTGGGGCCCTCATCCTCAGCATTGTCTTCCTCCTGGGCGTTCCTGGCAACCTCTTCATTATTTGGAGCATCCTGGCACGTGCCCGAAAGCGCTCCGTGACTACCATGCTCATCTTCAACCTGGCGTGCGCAGATGGTTGTCTGATGTGTCTGACAATTTTCTTTATAATATACCTAGCCAAGAAGAACTGGGTGTTTGGAGGTGTCATGTGCAAGTTTTTATTCTACTTGTGTAATACAAACATGTATGCCTCCATTATGATCATTATGCTGATGAGTCTACACAGACTAGTGGCAGTGGTGTGGCCCTCATACTTGATTGCCTGTACTCGTAAAAGGACGGTATTACTTGTGCTTGGGGGCCTCTGGATTGTTGTTTTTCTTTCGGCATTGCCAGCTTTGATATTTAGAGAAGAAAAAACAGAGAAGAATGACAATGGGAAGGACCGCATTGTGTGTGCAACTAATCACGAGAAGTCATGGCATGTGAGTAGTTCCTCTTTGCTGTCCATAAAAATAAATAGAGGTGCTTTAAAGGTACATTAAGTAATATATCGACTTAAAAGTTTTTTACTCAAAGAAATTAGTACAAATATATTAGATATTATGTAGACTCACATAAAATGAAGATGGTCCACCCTCATAGTGGCCGCCATGTTGAGATCACATTCTAATCACTTTATTTTGGTAACGCTGCAATTATTATACACCTTCAGTAATGGAATATATGAATCATTGGTGACACATATGCCTGCAAACAGGATATTTCTACAATGGCATCGGTAACTGAATAAGTGTAAGTATAAAGTCTTAGACCACTGTCATAGCTGCCAGTAAAACATAAACAAAAATTACTTAAAGCACCTTTAAATACATTACTGATTTAAGAATAAACTTACGGTGATGTTTCACATCATATGGGTTTATTGTGTTTTTGTTTCCCTTATGAACAGGTGGTTTTCCAGTATACACTTGAGACAGTTGTTGGTTTCCTGGTACCATATGTGATCATAGTCAGCAGTTATGTGTGTATCCTTCGACGCCTCCGACAGACCAAGTTCAGGAGGAAGATACGAAGCGAGAACCTTATTCAAGCCATAATTGTAACGTTCTGCATTTTTTGGCTCCCTTACCATGGTATTAATATTGTACAAGTAAGTTCCCCTTATCTAAATCTTCCAAAATTGTTTGGAATTCTATCATAAGCAAAATACTGTATATGAATGATTTATAATTTCCTTCTGGTCAGGTGGTCGCAGCACTTACACCAGAGGGATCACCACTCAAAACGAAGTAAGTGACATTGTAAACTCTGAATATAATACAGCTGTGCTTCAACACATAGACTTTAGAAGCCTATGAGGCTGATCCACACAAAATCTTGTTAAGACGATTTGAGAGCATTATCCATAGAAAGTTGCTCCAAAACTGAGGGTGTGTCATGGAAAAAGTAAACAGAACTACAGTAACCCCCTTTTCTGTGTACCCCCAGACTAGATAATATCTGGCAGTCCAGTCGTGCCGTTTCATCCGCTCTGGCTTTTATCAGCAGTTGTGCAAATCCGGTCCTTTATACCTTTGCTGGGCGCTCCTACATCAAGGCTGATGGCCTGGCATTCATGGCCAGACTCTTTGAGAGCACTGTGCTGGACAATGGCACCAAGAGAAGCCGTCAGACCAGAGATGTCATTAGACTATAATCTTCACAATCTTTTTTTATGGCTGGAGCAAAGACACTGAAGAGTACTTTTTTTTTTCCTTTTCTTTTTTATTATTATTATTATTTTTTACATTAAATTATACTAAAACTGTATTACTTAAGTGCATGAAATGTTGGCATTTTGGCTGATACTGTAGTGAATAAACAACAGTTGAATAAACTCATCTAAAAAGTAGGCAGCCCTAAGGCCTACAGTTATTAATAGACTATTATCACTGGTCTGTATGTACATATATATATGGCAGTTTGTTTTCATTCTAAATTTACCTGCTTTAAAGATTGTAAACAGCATGTTCACATGGAGGTCAGAATGAATAGGTCACGTTTACATTAAAAAAAATTTTTTTTTACAGTGAACGGTACATTATTTAAAACTATATAATATGGAGAACTTTTGTATGTTTGTATGCCTAACTTTTGGGATAAGTTCCAATGCATTCTGTATAAATAGCTCCCCATTATCACTTGCAAATGGAACAAAATGGTACAAACATGGTCAAGTACTTATCACTACTGAGAAGGCTTCATGTGCTTTGAATTGTCAGTTATAGAGCTGTTCAGCCATGACGTCAATTTGTAGGCAAACCCAGAAGTCTAATTCACCATGGGGGTTTTCCTCAAGATTTTCCTATGGGTTTTTATAATGGGGTTATTCAACTTGAGGAAAATAAGGTCTGTGATAAATATTACTTGATACATGGACATAAACTACACTTTCATACCTCAACCGTGAATTCTGAAGCCATACTGAATTGCATAAAAAAAAAGCACAGCTTCAAAAATTACTTGAGGAATGAAAGTGTGTAATTTATGTTGTAGAACAAAAAGTCCATGTATTAGGTCCATGTATATTATCACAGACCTTATTTAACTCCAGCTGAAAAACCCCATAGGAAAATCCAGAAGGAACACATGGCAAATTCTCTTCCAGGTTTTTTAACTACAACCTGAACAACTCTATTGTGCATTCACATTTTGTGAAAACTCCAAATTGCTTATGGTCAGATGTAATAGGACTTTGTGTTTAATCATCTTTCTATTGGTTTGGTACTAATTGTATTTAATAATGGAACTCATTTAAACTAATTTCAATATCATAGCAGGTTAAACATTACCAGAACACAAGCCAACTGAATATGAGTCAATACATTTTATTCAAGTAGTTCAAAACCATCAAATTAAACTGGGTAATATGCAAAACAGCATTTAACAAAATCAAATATTACATGTGAACTACCATGACATAATAGCCAATGTCCAATACACATCCAAAATGTCTTGGAACTATCCCACAATATACAATTACATTTTTGTCTAGAATATGACATAACATTTTTAAAAGGAATCTTATTTGTACAAGGAACGTAGGAGGACCTCAATCAACACATAGCAAAAAGCGCAGAACATTGTTGTAAACATCCAGTTCCAGTGAAGTCAACACCTTTAAAAAAGAAAAGAAAAAGAGAAAATTACTACTATACACGTACAGTAGACTGTTATACTGAATAAAGTATTGGACATTGACTCCACTCTATTTAATGATGTTTGAAACTATGTCAAATTGAAATACAAATAGCCTACATTTTTCCAACACCATGCATTAAAAGTTGGGACTCCTGCAGGAAATTAGTAACAACGTTAGAACAGTTCAACAAGATTGGTATTTTTCACCTTCGAGTATGGTTTTCAGAGCATGTAGATCATCACTGACTTTCAGAAACACAGACTAACATGCATGCAATTCATCAAATTAGTGAGCAGGACAGTGGAAGTATTTGGAACATGAGATTCGGACTCACCAGGTTTTCACAGCTGCGGCTACCTGCAATGAGTAAACAAAACATTGCATATTAGAACAGATTCAGATGAAACCAAAACGTGTTTTACTGCTTTATTCAGATGCTGTACCCAATCAGTGCAGTTGGATTGTAATCATTAGTTGCAGGTGAAACACAGACTGCAAAATCATCACTTCTGGGTTAAAGGTGCACTCAGTAATTCTAAACCGATCCACACAACACTAATCCAGCCAATCAGCAACAGGGGGTGGTTCTTGTGCGTGCACAGGATGGGGGGTGGGGGCAGAGCAAGAGAGAAGTTCATTACAAGAGCGACGGCAAATCTGGCTCATACGAACTCTCTAAACTCCAAGGAGGACAAATGGCTGAAATGGCAGCGGTCTCGGGCTGAAACATCCAGCCACATGGTTGCATTGGGAGTCAGAACCCATCTGGTTGTAGTTAGTAAAGCAGAGATGCACCAGCTACTCAACAACCAACCTCGGGTTGTAATTTTAAAGGTTTGACTTAAAAGATTGCTCAAATGTTAGTCAGACGTTACCAAGATGTTTATGGGATAAAAATATGATCTAACCTAAGGGGTACGAAACAATCCTTTGCACCGTTAGCTCTAACGGTTATGCAAACATGTCATTTTGACCCATTTTCATTGATTTTCACTAAAATTAACAGAAAATGTAGATAGCAGCAGAAAACTGAAGCATGCGAGGAACACGCTCCCAATCAAATCAAATCAAAATCAAATCACTTTATTGTCACACAGCCATATACACAAGTGCAATGGTGTGTGAAATTCTTGAGTGCAGTTCCGATCAACATAGCAGTCGTGACAGCGATGAGACATATACCAATTTACAATAACATCAAATTAACACAGCACAATTTAAACGTCTGATATACACATAATTACACACAACAATATACAAATAATAACATACACTGTACAGTATACAATACGCACAATATAGATACACATTATTCAATAAAAATAAAAAATATATAAAAAAAGTATTTATAGTAGTATAAATAGAATGTACAGTAGGTTGTATTGTACCGTATTGACATTCAGGCTGTCGGTTGATAGTGAGTTGTTAAGAGAGAATATAATATATAATAATATAATTTATGACAGTCTGGTGTGAGATAATAATATTAATAAAGTGCAGTGCTGATGTATTTTGATCGTGGGAGATCAAGAGTTCAAAAGTCTGATTGCTTGGGGGAAGAAGCTGTCATGGAGTCGGCTGGTGCGGGTCCTGATGCTGCGATACCGCCTGCCTGATGGTAGCAGTGAGAACAGCCCATGGCTCGGGTGGCTGGAGTCTCTGATGATCCTCCAAGCTTTTTTCACACACCGCCTGGTATATATTTCCTGGAGGGAGGGAAGCTCACCTCCGATGATGTGTCTGGCAGTTCGCACCACCCTTTGCAGTGCTTTGCGGTTGTGGGCGGTGATATTGCCGTACCAGGCGGAGATGCAGCCAGTCAGGATGCTCTCTACAGTGCAGGTGTAGAACCGTGTGAGGATGTGGCGGTCCATTCCAAACTTCCTCAGCCATCTCAGGAAGAAGAGGCGCTGGTGAGCCTTCTTCACAACGACTCCAGTGTGGATGGACCATGTGAGTTCCTCAGTGATGTGGACACCCAGGAACTTGAAGCTGCTGACTCTCTCCACTGGTGCTCCATTGATAGTGATGGGACTGTGTTCTCTGTCTTTTCTTCTGAAGTCCACCACAAGCTCCTTTGTCTTACTGACGTTGAGGGAGAGGTTGTGCTCCTGACACCAATATGTCAGAGTGTGCACCTCCTCTCTGTAGGCTGTTTCATCATTGTCAGTGATCAGACCTACCACCGTCGTGTCATCAGCAAACTTAATGATGGCATTGGAGCTATGTGTTGCCACACAGTCATGTGTGTACAAGGAATACAAGAATGGGCTGAGAACACAGCCCTGTGGGGCTCCAATGTTGAGGGTCAGTGATGAGGAGATGTTGCTGCCTATTCTAACCACCTGGCGTCTGCTTGACAGGAAGTCCAGGATCCAGCTGCACAGCGAGCTGTTTAAGCCCAGAGCCCGGAGTTTCTCATCTAGCTTGGAGGGCACTATGGTGTTGAATGCTGAGCTGTAGTCTACAAACAGCATTCTCACATAAGTGTTCTTTTTTTCCAGGTGGGAGAGAGCAGTGTGTATTGTAGATGCAATGGCATCATCAGTGGAGCGGTTGTTGCGGTAAGCAAACTGCAATGGGTCAAGAGAGAGAGGCAGCACAGAGCAGATGTAATCTCTGATTAGTCTCTCAAAGCATTTGCTGATTATGGGGGTCAGAGCAACAGGACGCCAGTCATTTAAGCAAGTTATTTTTGATTGCTTTGGAACAGGCACAATGGTGGATGTTTTAAAGCATGTGGGGACTACAGACAAAGAGAGGGAAAGGTTGAAAATGTCCGTAAAAACACCAGCCAGCTGGTTCGTGCACGCTCTGATGACACAGCCCGGAATGCCATCTGGGCCCACAGCTTTGCGGATATTCACCCGTCGGAAGGATCGGGTTACATCTGCTACAGAGACGGAGAGTGAACTAACCTCTGTAGCTTCGGCCGCGAGAGCTCTCTCCACGAAGACGGTGTTATTTCCCTCAATATGAGCATAAAAAGTATTTAGCTCATCCGGGAGAGAGGCAGCGGTGTTCATGGCGGAGTTTTTATTCCCTTTAAAGTCCGTGATGTTGTTAATTCCCTGCCACATGCTTCTAGAGTTGGTGGTGTTAAACTGTCCTTCAATCCTGCTCCTGTACTGGCATTTTGCTGTTCTTTCGGAGGGCATAACTGGCTTGTTTATGCTCCTCTGCGTTCCCGGAATTAAAAGCGGAGGTCCGCACATTAAGTGCCGCGCGAACATCGCTATTTATCCATGGTTTCTGGTTCGGATAGATCTGTGTTGTTCTGGTCAGAACCACGTCCTCCACGCATTTTTTGATGAAACACATTACGCTATCAGCGTAAAGCTCGATGTCGTCATCAGAGGCGGACCAGAACATCTCCCAGTCCGTGTGATCAAAACAGTCCTGTAGTGTAGAGTCTGGTTGGTCCGACCAGCACTGGATCGTTCTGAGGGTGGGTGCTTCCTGTTTCAGTTTCTGCCTGTAAGCGGGCAGAAGCAGAATGGAAGAGTGGTCCGATTTGCCAAATGGTGGGTGGGGGAGGGATTTGTAGCCATCCCGGAAGGGAGAGTAGCAATGGTCCAAAACCTGGTCCCCTCGTGTGTTGAAACTGATGTGTTGGTGGTATTTTGGTGCGACTGATTTGAAACTGGTTTTATTAAAGTCCCCGGTCACAATGAATGCGGCCTCAGGGTGCGCGGTTTCCTGCTTACTTATAATCCCATACAGTTCCTTGAGTGCCCGGTCTGTGTCAGCTTGTGGCGGGATGTACACAGCAGTGATAATGACCACTGTGAATTCCCTCGGTAGCCAGAATGGTTGACATAGAAGCATGAGAAATTCCAGATCAGGAGAGCAGAAAGACTTGATAGAATGTACGTTCCTCTGATCACACCAGGATTTGTTGTTCATAAAACATACACCACCACCTCTGCTTTTACCTGAGAGGTCTTTCCCTCTGTCCGCTCGGTGCACGGAGAACCCCGTGGGTTCAATGGCTGAGTCTGGGATCTCCGCAGACATCCAAGTTTCCGCAAGGCAGATAATGCAGCAGTCCCTCGTCTCTCATTGGAAATAGATCCGCGCTTTCAGCTCGCAGAGCTTGTTATCCAGAGACTGAACATTTGCCAGTAGAATAGTGGGTAGCGGGGGTCGATTTGCGCAGCGTCTTACTCTGATGAGAACGGCGGCTCTGTTTCTCCTTTTCCTTTTGCGTTTCCGCGGCCAGGCAGACCAGACAAAGGGCACCGCTTGCGTGTTTGTAAACAGCGGGTCGGCATTGAGGAATTTGAAGTCCGGTTTACGGTGTGAAATTGCTGAACCAATGTCCAAAAGTGTTTGTCTGTCGTAGACAATAAGGCAGACAACATCCAAGACAAAAAACATAAGAATTGTGAACAAAACAAATAAAACACTACTATGTTGTGTCGGAGCTCGCAACACAGCAGCCATACTCGGTGCCATCTTGAGTCCTTCCAATCACCTACATTCATTCATTTACATGCATACATTTAGAATCTAAACAATGATACAGACTAATAAGTGCTAAAATATCTACGAACAAGGAAGTAAAAACAGAAATACAGAAAACATTTTGACGACTAAGTTCCAATAGCACCTCTTTGAACATCAACAAAAGAGGACTGTGGCTGCAGGGGTGCCAGAGACCGAGGAGAGAGAGTTCCAGACTGATAGATTGCTTCTCCTGGAATGACTATGGATCCCGCAGTTTAAATATCTTACCTGGCACTGGACACGCCTTAATGCTACTTAGCACAACAAAGCTAGTCATGTGGGCAATAGAAACTAAGGGTTGCGCAAGGTGACAAGAGGGGGAACAAACGCGACTTCAGTACACCGCAAATAAAATCACTATCCACCAATGCTTGGTTCAACACGAGGCTTCGGGCACAAACAAAAGGGTGAGGGTGAAGTGTGTGCACAGGGATATTCGCGACTACCCTGTAGTGACACTCGCTATTAAATTTCGGGGAAAAAAGCATAGAGTGGAGGTGGCGGTTAGTTCCCGCCTCACCCATCCACTAATTCTGGGAACTAATTGGCCAGACTTTAAAAATGTGTTGAAGGGAATTTGTGTGGATGGGTCCTGCAGGAAGGCTGTTAGATGTGAAATGTGCGATGCTTTGGCAGGGGAGGCGGAGCCGGGGCCATCTTCGTCAGCTCCACATCAGGGTCATGTGAGGGAGGGGGAGGCTTCGGCCCCTCCCGTCCTTGGAGGATTTTCCGAAAGGGATTTCCCTCTAGAGCAGTCGAGAGACAAAGCCTTAGGTATGCCCTCGACCAAGTGAAAGTTATTGATGGTCAACGACGCCAACCAAACATCACATTTTCATACCCCTATTTTGCAATAATCAAAGAGCGGTTGTATCGAGTGACGCAGGATGCTCAAACAAAAGAGGATACAACCCAGCCTTTAATACCGCGGAGCCGCTGGGAAATGTTATTCCAGGCGGCTCACTATAATCCGATGGCGGGTCACTTAGGGGAGAGAAAAACACTGAACCGACTAATGGCCCGCTTTTATTGGGAAGTCACGGGGATGTTCACAGGTGGTGTGCGGCATGCCGTGAATGTCAGCTGGTGAATCCACCGGCCACCCCAAGAGCACCATTTCGCCCCCTTCCGCTGATAGAGGGGGCGCGTGTCAAATATACCACCTCAATCTCCTGAAATTATAGAGGGAGGTGGTCCCTGTGATGTTGGCTACGGTAGTTCTGGAGAGGGCGGAGCTCAGGCTGGAGGCGAATACAAAACCCAATCATATCACCCCAGTCACTTGTGGAGACCACCTCTCACCGTATCAAGTCACAGAGGTTGCCAAGTTGCAACAGGAATTTGCAGATGTCTTTTCCCCTCTGCTGGGTCATACAAACCTCATCCAGCACCATATCAAGACCAAGCCAGGGGGTAGTGGTACGTAGAGGTCCCTACCGACTGCCTGAACACAAAAAAAAATAGTTCAGTAAGAATTGGATGCAATGCTCGATATGGGGATAATAGAAGTATCCCACAGCGATTGGTCCAGCCTGGTTGTTCTGGTCTGAGCGACGGGTCTGTACGGTTTTGTGTGGATTATAGAAAAGTCAACGTGGTGTCTAAATTTGACACCTACCCAATGCCTTGTGTTGATGAGTTGCTCGATCGGTTGGGCAGCGCTTGATTTTATTTGACACTGGATTTGACAAAGGGTTATTGGCAGATCCCCTTGACACCAATATCCCATGAAAAAACGGCCTTTTCCACACCGTTTGGATTACACCAGTTTGTGACGCTTCCGTTCGGTTTGTTTGGGGTCCCGGCTACGTTTCAGCACCTCATGGACCAAATCCTCAGACCGCATTTGGCTTAAGCTGAACATGCAGCATCTGAGGGCAGTTCTGAGGTCGCTGCGATGGGCGGGACTCACAGCAAGCCCCAAGAAGTGCACGACTGGACGGGTGGAGGTACGGTATCTGGGGTTCCACTTGGGCAATGGGCAGGTGTGTCCTCAAACTGACAAAACTGTGGTGATTGCGACCTGTCCGAGACCCAAGACCCAAGAGAGGGGGTGAGACAGTTCCTGGGGCTGGCTGGATATTATAGGAGATTTGTGCTTAATTATTTGGACATCACCAGCCCGCTGACTGATCTCACTAAAAAGGGAGCTCCAGACCTGGTCCAGTGGACGGAGCAGTGTCAACAGGCGTTTACGTGAGATAAAGCCGCACTTTGTGGGGGGCCGCTTTTACATTCACCCGATTTCTCTCTCCCTTTTGTGTTACAGACAGACGCTTCAGACAGGGCTGGGGGCGGTGCTCTCGCAGGTGGTGGAGGGGGAGGAGCGCCCTGTGCTGTACATTAGCCGCAAGCTTTCGCTGAGGGAGATGAAGTACAGCACCGTTGAAAATGAGTGTCTCACCATCAAGTGGGTGTTCCTCACTCTCCGGTACTACCTGTTGGGGCATAATCTCTGCTCAGATCACGCTCCACTCCAATGGCTCCACTGCATGAAAGATACCAACGCGTGGATCACCCTTCACTCTTCAGCTGTTTAAGTTCAAGGTGGTCCACAGACCGGGAGCACAGATGGCTGTCGCCGACTTCCTTTCCAGAAATGGGGGGGAGTGGTAGACAGGCCGGATGTCTCCCCAGCCTGAGTCGGGCGGTGGGGATATGTGGCAGCGTGGGCGTGGTCGAGCATCTGTCTGGAGACAGAGAAAGTGGTAAGGGTGCACACACCTGAGTCTGATAATGTCTAACACCTGTTTCTAGTTGCAGTAAGCAGTGGGGAGAGAGATAAAGAGCGACCATGCCAGAGACCAAGGAGGGAGAGTTCCAGACTGACAGGCTGAAAAGTGCTGTGTCTAAGTGTTAAGCTGTAGAGCCATTTTGAATTTATTGAAATTAAAGTCTTACCTTGAGTTTCAACCCCACGTTTCCCATGTCCTCCTGTTCTGTCTACGAACTTCCTTACAAGTATGTTGTTGAAGCACAAGGCCCTTTAGCACCTACTCAACTACGTGTTTATTTAGAAGCAACACAATGTAGATAATCACTGGCTTTCAGAAACACGGACGTTCATGCAATTCATTAAATTAAAGCAGGACAGCGTAAGTACTTAAGGAACATGAGTTTTTGACTCACCGGGTTTTCACAATTGTGGCTGTGCGCAAGGAGTAAACAAAACATCTCATCGTCTAAATGCCAATATATCCAAACAATGATGCAGATTAATAATTAGTGCTAAAATATCTACTAACAATGAAATTAAAACGGAAATACGCCAAACATTTCGACAACACTAACACCTCGTCGAACATCTCCAATAAAGAGGATGTTGCTGAAGCATGAGGCCGTATTTATCTCCTAATAATCCACGTGTTTCTTAAAAAAAAAAAGAAGAGAGAAGCATTTTACAAGCTTCCGGTTGCGGCTCTTGTCTTCCCAACATTTTTCACAGACTGTGATGATGCGTTTCCACCTTATTTATCAGCGTAAATCTAGCAATGTTTTTATATTATACATTTTTAAATTATTGAGTGTAAATGTATAACATTATGCTTTGCATTATATTACCCTGGAATTCGTTTAAAAAAAAAAAAAACGAATTAGCACAGCTGCGAGGGGGTTTCTACTACAGCTGCTGAGGGAGTGATAGTAAATTTGGCATCTTCTCCCGTCTGACTTAATCCACCGATCTCTATTTTTTCCTCTTCTGGAAAGTCATTCAAATGCAATAGTGGATTTTTTGTTTTGCTCTTGGAGCAAATGGGTAAGTGAAAATAATATTTGCTGTGATCTCCCATTCACTCCCATTCACCGCTGTCGAAGTTTACCCTGCAAATGTTTACGTCCGCGTTCCAAAACCCGGAGTGTGAAAAAGGTCTATAGTTAGATTGTGTTACTTATATCAAGAAATTCTGTTGTAAACAGACATAAAATTGAAGTATGTCACAGTAGGCCTAATTTGGAGAAAATAATATACAAAATGCAAAAATAAAATATGCAAAAATAAATGCTCAGAGGAATGGTCAGGTTATTTCGTGAAATCGGTGCATTTTCATGATAAAAAAGGTGATTTTATATATATATATATATATATATATATATATAAACACAGTTGAAGGCAGAAGTTTACATACACTTAGGTTGAAGTAATTTAAACTAATTTTTTAACCACTCCACATTTCATATTAGCAAACTATAGTTTTGGCAAGTCGTTTAGGACATCTACTTTGTGCATGATACAAGTAATTTTTCCAACAACTGTTTACACACAGATTGTTTCACTTTTAATTGACTATATCACAATTCCAGTGGGTCAGAACTTTACATACACTAAGTTAACTATGCCTTTAAGCAGCTTGGAAAATTCCAGAAAATTATGTCAAGCCTTTAGGCAATTAGCCAATTAGCTTCTGATAGGCTAATTGGCATCAACTGGAGGTGTACCTGTGGATGTATTTTAAGGCCTACCTTCAAACTCAGTGCCTCTTTGCTTGACATCATGGGAAAATCAAAAGAAATCAACCAAGACCTCAGAAATAAAATTGTGGACCCCCACAAGTCTGGTCCATCCTTGGGAGCAATTTCCAAATGCCTGAAGATACCACGTTCATCTGTACAAACAATAGTACACACCATGGGACCACGCAGCCAACATACCACTCAGGAAGGAGATGTATTCTGTCTCCTAGAGATGAATGTAGTTTGGTGTGAAAAGTGCAAATCAATCCCAGAACAACAGCAAAGGACCTTGTGAAGATGCTGGAAGAAACAGGTAGACAAGTATCTGTATCCACAGTTAAACAAGTCCTATATTGACATAACCTGAAAGGCTGTTCAGCAAGGAAGAAGCCACTGCTCCAAAGCCGCCATAAAAAAGCCAGGCTACAGTTTGCAAGTACATATAGGGACAAAGATCTTTCCTCTGGTCTGATGACCAAGGAAACGCAGCCATCATTACTTCAAATCCATCATTTATTAGAGTTGTTTGGGGGCGCAATCTGTGCTGTGATGTCACAATTGAGTTGCATTATATGATATAGAGTAGCCTAAAAGCCATACATCGAGAGTAGGCTTGCTCCCTTGGTCAAAATTTGGGTGGTTCGCCACTAGGGGGAGTTGATCTCCAATAGTGAAACCTGACTGAACCCACGAACTCAGGTCAGTTTTAGATGGGTGGGTCATTAAACTGAAATGGTTCAATAGTGTTTTACTGATCTATGGTCAGTACTTGCCTCAAGATGCCATGCTGATCACCTGATGTGAAAACCCTCCAAAAAAAAAAAAAAATCTATAAAAAGAAACAAAAATGGCCAGATGTTGTGGGTTATGAGGTAGGCGAGAATTTTGGCAATTTGGCATTTTTTAAACAACATTTGATAGCAATCTAGTAAAGTGCATGATTTGTGACCAACAGCTGTCAAATCACAATAATACTTCCTTGATGCTACAACACCTTCGCTCCAATGACCCTAATGTTTTATCTGATGTGCATACATCTGCTGAATCTGGAACGGCTGGTGTACATTGACAAGGATTTAGATACATTTAATATTTCACACCTAACTTTATGGGCCTCTAAAAGCCTAAAGCTTTGCACATTATAAAGACAAATTTAAGAACTTCACAAAGTATACAGTGTTATAAGTAATGATTTTATTTATTTTTATCAGAAAGGCAAAAGGACATTGTTGAGGCTTTAGTAGACATGATCATCAAGGATTCACAGCCATTTTCAGTGGTGGAGGATGAGGGATTCAGGGCATTTGTCAAGAAGTCTGACCCAACATATGTGCTTTCTACAATGCATGGACTGAAGGACATGGTTGCTGCAAGATGCAACACAACAAAAGAGATTGCTGAATCCAGCACACAGATCTGTGCTTCTGCTACACTGCCACAACTGGAATCACCACAGCCAACAACTTCAGCAAGAGGACAGGGAGATGAAGGGAAGAAAATCCTATGGGAGCTCCTGGACCATAAAATAGGGGAGACACAAAGAGTCCACAATGTCATTGCTGATGCAGGGGCGCTAGACTTCTGTGTCATCCGAAGCTTAGTCCACAGGCAATATTTTTATATCATAAAATAAGAAGAATCCTTCCTTCCATGACTTAAAAAATGACCACCCTACCTGTCAAATAATAATTACATTAAGCGCAACACTGACAGAACTTTATATGAGCAAACGTCAGGCGCACAATAAATGGATCAAACACGTTTTTAATTTAAATTACGGATCAAAGCGAGAAATTGTCGGCTCACTGTTCATTGTGCAGAAACTAACGCTAACAATAAAATCAGTCATTTAACTATTTAAATGTGTAATTGTCATTTATCATAATATTTTGAGAATAAAGTAAAAATTACGAGAATAAAGTCGAAGCATTATGAGATTAAAGTTGTAATATTTTGAGAATATATCGAAAGTAACATCAAAGTGATGTGGTGGACAAAAGCAAAGTGGAGCGTCTGGCTCTTTACATACAACACCACTAACCAGGGAGATAGTTTGGCTATGCAACCAAGCTGAATTTGTAAGAAATTTTGTGAGCTTTCTGTTAATGAATGAGGTGTGCATTAGTATGGGAGTATTCAACATGTGGGCGCCTGTCAAGGGAGGCACGAGATATAGGCAAACACTCAAGTGAAGCGAAAAATAATTGGAACTGCTGTGAATTATATGTCCATATCAAGATATTGTATGTGGTAACCCCCTCAGTTACAGTATTGTTTAGAGAGGAAAACCCAACAACAACGCCGAGCGCAACTGCTCGAATCTGTCTGGTTCTCCTGAAAAACGCTGCAGTGTCCAGAAACTAATAATAACTCTGTGCTGATGCACCAAAATATCAACGATTTCTTTATTGCTAAATCCTGTTTTAAATATGATTATATCCTCCACATCCATCTCTTGCATTAACGAAGCTGCTGGCTTGGCGTCCATTATATCATTGTGATGATGAATGCTATTCTTGTCATTTTTACTTTATTCTCAAAATATTATGACTATAATCTCAAAGTGCTATGATTTTATTCAAATAATTTTGACTTTATTCTCATATGAATTTAATCTCATAATGCTACAACTTTACTCTTGTAATTTTTACTTCATTTGCAAAATATTACGACTTTAATCTCGAAATCTTAATTTTGTATTTTATTTAACGTGGCAATAAAACGCCATTGTGGGATGACAGAGTAAAGTAAAAAATAACTAAAATTTTTATAAACACTTCTCGAAACACCTGCGTTGGGTTTCATGACTGTTACACCATTAAATATGATTCCAGGTTGTTTTTAACAAAGCAAAGTTTCAACTTAACCGTAAGACAGTTTTTTTTCGCCCTTTTGCTCTGGTGTGCAGACTTAAATACAATAATTAGACAAGTTCAATGCCATCTGATTTTAAAATATTTAAAAATCAAGGCACCCCAAAGAGGCTATTTAAATGCAGCAGTGTAACTCCAAGCATATGACATGGATATGTGAGCCAGTTTTTGGATAATTTTTGTTTGACTTTAATGTGAGTTTTTATCATTTTAAGGCCTGTATTGTGCTATGTAGGCTCATAGTTTACTGTGCTGATATTCTGAGTTGCGTTTGAGGAAATTCCATTGCAATGAATATTCTTTATTCCCACATACCGACTCCTGACGAAAACCTGAATAAATGTTTGTGAAACCTTGTGGTTAACCGAATGATAAAAAAGGTAACCGTGCACCTAATTTTTTTGAGGGGGCACTAGGGTCAACCAAACCCAACCCACCACTGCCATTTATGCAAAGTTCATATTGCTGCAACAAGCAGGAAACGGTACAAAACACCTGTTTTAATCAGTAATTGTATCAGTAATAGTTGCATTCGATTGCATTTTTACACCTTCAGGCAGTTTTACAGGCACATATTTTCCATACACGACATAAGAGGCTGTGCAAAATGTGTCTCAGCTCAATAGAGAGTGAGCTGAAGCCTATCTCTAAAGAAGGTGAACATGTAGCTTTCACCTGAATGAGGTGATGGCTGTAAATTTAGTTTTCCATGTTCAGTGTAAGTTATAGATAATAAAACTAACTAAATGAACTAAATTTCATAATCACATTCCTGCAGGATTATAAGTGGCAGCCCAGAACAAACTCTCAATCTGAACCCATAAACCCTAGCAGGACATGATAGAACTCACACGGTCTCCCCTTTTTGAAGACAGCCCGGGCTCTCCGTTCACAGTTTTAGGCTTTCCATTTGCCTAGCATCGCAAGCCCTACTGTATGAAAGCCTGAAAACAACAGAGCCATGGCAGCCATACTTGCCACAGGTGAGTCTTCCACAATTACATTTATCCCTTACTTTCTTTGGTTTATAGAAGAGCAACAATTAAATCTCCACTTAACCCATCCTCGTGGACAATATTAGTCAGCGGATGCCAAGTCATCGGCTATCAGATCTCCAGTCTCCTTTTCCATGCCAATCTTTAATAGGAATAAACCTGTCACAGCAAATAAACATCCAAGCTCATATATTTCAGTCAGGGGTGCATCTTCATGGGAGCTCACTCATTTTGACTGTTATGAGCTTTCATGTTTAATTTACATCATGAGCTCTGTGTTCTGAATTGGGTTGGGAGATCATCCTTGCAAATTCAGACAAGGCCTTCCAACGGCATAACTTGAGTTATGTGATGGGGTTCTCCCCATCATGTGCCGCCGTGTGCTGGTCTTTGCGTTTTTTATGCTGCTCCGGTCTCGCACTCGGCGCCGTGGGGTGTGAGAGATTCTTCCGCCCCGCTGAGAACATCCCGCTGAGACCAATCAATTATTTTTGTGGGTCTGCTGCCTGGTACCATTAACACAGTGATACCATACTCAGTTTGTAACTTAGGTACCCCCCCTCCCCATCCCCACCACCACATGCCACTGTGTGATGGTCTTTGGAATTTGGCCTTTGGACCAGCCTGCAGGAGGTCTTTCCTAGACCCCGTTTCCACCTGGTATTACGATGCATCTAACTGTTGACATATCGCTGTTTACACCTGATCACTTAAATGCATCTCCTGTGACCAGTTATGTTTGGATTTGGAGGGGAGGGTCTCTGTTTTATGACAACATACGTACATCAGTCACTGTGTCAGTGTGTTACTGGATGATAATAAAGTGCAACAAAGTCAGAAAAGATACAGTTTCCATCAGATGCAGTTGAAATTTTATCAAAACACAAACGCAACATGTTAAGCAGAATTATCGTCTAATTAAGTGTATTATCTGTATTAAAGGAGCTTCAGGTGTTCGTGCTTGCCATCTGTGTTGATATCTGACCCACTAAAGAAGATCCGTGAAGCTCTCGTGATTGTGTATGGATCTGTTTTTTTTAATTTTCCGATAGGACGGTTATTTCCTTTTACAGCTGCTCGTAACTGGCAAACTTTAAACTCTTGTTTTACCACAGTGGTTGATTGACAGGTGAAGGGTGGCACTTCACTGCCGTCAGGACTCATATAGGACTGATTAGTGTTTACATGTCAAATGCGATGCGGACATATGTGGTTTTTGTGATACCATCACAAAAAGTTTTAGACCCTGTTTAGACCTGTATTTTGCGCTGACCACATGTGATCGATTGGGGGCGATTGGAGGCTGGGCATGCATAGTCACGGCCCTGCCCAGCCCTCCTACTCGTCACAGGTGACAAACATGTTTATCAAATGCTGCAACTGCAGTGTCACATCAATTACTCTTGTGGATCTGCTGTCTGCTACTGTCACCGAAGAGATGCCGTACCCCCGCTGCTCTAGCCTCGCACTTGGCTGTGTAGGGGATTATTCTGTCCCCCTAAGACCAGTGGGACAGAATAACTCAGATTGCACAATGTTGCCCTTCTCAGTTTTGATGCTGATCCGGCCTCATGCTCACCATTGTGGGGTGTGGGGAATTCCTCTGTCCAGCTTTGGCCAGCAAGTGAGACTGCCCTCTGCGGGCATCACCGCAATGTCGCCCTAATCTGCTACTGCAGTAGCCATAAAAGATCACTCTGTCAGCTAATACTGCTGCAGCAGTATTTTACAGTGCTCACCGAAGGCTTTGTCTATCTTCACCTCAGCCATAATGAGCCCCAACTTTGCAAATACAAGTCTCTTTCTCCTCCAACACATGCGTCCTTCCCTGGCACACTTCACTGCAATACCCTCACACTGGGCATTGTGTCTAAGCTTTGTGACACCGCAACCGTGGTGCACCTGATATTGTCTCAATACATCCCCTAAGCAGCGCAAATGTGCTGTCCAGGTGGCTCAACTGCAGCATGTTTTTTGGTCCACACAACACCACAACCGTGGTGATTTTCTGCTCAACTGTTACATACTATGCCATCACCTATGTTACATCACCTATGCTACTCACCTCAATCAAGGTGGCGCAGGACAAGTCTCAGTTGCCTCCGCTTCTGAGACTGCCAATCCGCGCATCTTATCATGTGGCTCATTGTGCATGACACCGTGGAGACTCTGCATGTGGGGAGGCTCATGCTACTCTCCACGATCCATGCACAACTTACCACACGCCATGTTGAGAGCGAGAACCACTAATTGCGACCACGAGGAGGTTACCCCATGTGACTCTATCCTCCCTAGCAACCAGGCCAATTTGGTTGCTTAGGAAACCTGGCTGGAGTCACTCAGCACGCCCTGGATTCGAACTCACGACTCCAGGGGTGGTAATCAGCATCAATACACACTGAGCTACCCAGGCTCCCTGTGAACCCTATATTAAAGAATTTTTCCTGGCTCAAAAGTTAAGCAAGTTAAACAAAATTATACAGTAAGTGCATGTGGCAGTGGGGGCGTGGTCGAGCATTCGTCCGGAGAGAGAGAAAGTGGTAAGGGTGTATACGCCTGAGCCAGATTACGATTAACACCTGTTTCCAATTCTAGTGAGCTTGGGGAGAGTGGCATAAAAGTGACCATGCCAGCGGCAAGGAGTCAGAGAGAGTCAGGGAACAAGAGTCCTGCCATGAAGCTGAAGTGTAAATGTGAAACTGATGTGTAATTGTGAAGTTGATTTACTGTGAAGCTGTAAGCCCATAAAGTTGCCAATTAAAAGTCTTACCTGTGTGTGGAGAAATCCGGTTCCCTGTGTCCTCCTTCCCTCTTGCTGTGAAGTCAAGTTGGGGCCAGCCTGCTGGAGTTGCGGGGATCCGGGGCACTTCCGGGATCAATGCCCTGTGATGGAGCTGGGGACTGTGGTCCAGATTCCTGACACTCCACAGGCTGCCCCCGATCAGGCAGGAGCATACAGGATACCGGTATGTGTCAAGGGGAGTACTCACCAAGCCTTGGTGGACACGGGTTGTAACCAAACCACTATCCATCAATGCTTGGTTCAACATGAGGCTTTGGGCACAACCAAAAGGGTGAGGGTGAAGTGTGTGCACAGGGATATTCACAACTACCCGGTAGTGACCCTCGTTATTAAATTTCCATAGAGTGGAGGCCGCGGTTAGTTCCAGGTTCGCCCATCCGCTGATTCTGGGAACTAATTGTCCTGAATTCAAAAATGTGTTAAAGGGAATGTGTGCGAATGGGTCCTGCACGAAAGCTGCGAGATGTGAAATGTGAGATGCTTTGGCAGGGGAGGCGGTGCCGGGGCCATCATCGTCAGCTCCACGTCAGGGTGACGTGAAGGGGGGAGAGGCTGCGTCCCCTCCCATCCTTAGGGGGTTTCCTGAAGGAGCTTTCCCTCTGGAGCAATCGAGAGACGAAACCCTCAGGCACACCTTCGACCAAGTGAAAGTTATCGATGGTCAACAACTCCAGCCGAACATCACGCTTTCATATCCGTATTTTGCAAAAATAAAGGAGCGGTTGTATACAGTGACGCAGGATGCTCAAACAAAGGAAAATACAACCCAGCTCTTAATACCGCAGAGCCGCAGGGAAATGTTGTTCAAGGCTTAGGGGAGAGGAAATCACTGAATCGACTAATAGCCCATTTTTATTGGCCGGGCATTGGCGGCAATGTCTGCAGGTGGTGTGCGGCATGCCGTGAATGTCAGCTGGTGAATCCACCAGCCACACCAAAATCACCATTGCGCCCCCTTCTGTTGATCGAGGTCCCCTTTGAAAGAATTGGTATGGACCTTGTCGGGCCATTAGAGCGGTCAGCACTCGGACATCATTTTGTATTAGTCCTGGTGGACTATGCAACGCGATATCTGGAAGCAGTGTCTCTACGCAACATCTCAGCACGCAGTGTTGCGGAGGCACTCTTCAAAATAATCTCCCGGGTGGGGATTCTGAAAGAAATCCTCACTGATCAAGGCACAACATTTATGTCACGGACACTCCGTGAGCTTTATGAATTGTTGGGTATTAAGTCGATTCGCACCAGTGTTTACCATCCACAAACAGATGGCCTGGTGGAGCGATTTAAGTTCGTGCACGAGGATGCTAGAAAGTGGGACAAATGGCTTGATCCCCTGTTATTCGCAGTATGAGAGGTCCTGCAAGCCTCCACAGGATTTTCCCCATTCGAGCTGCTACATGGGCGGCGCTGCACGGCATGGTTGATACCATACGCGAAGCTTGGGAAGAAGGGCCTTCAAACCAGTAAGAATGAAATTCAATACGTTCTTGATCTTAGAGAAAAACTCCACACTTTGGGGCAACTAACAAGGGGCAACATTTTCTCCAAGTTCAGGAACGTCAAAGCCGACTGTATAACGGGAACTCGGCTGTGTGAATTTGCACCGGGAGACAAAATGCTTGTATTACCCCCCGCATCGGGCTCCAAATTACTCACCAAGTGGCAAGGACCATTTGAGGTCACACGATGAGTGGGGGATCTCGATTATGAGGTAATGCAAACCGACCTCCACACCATTCGGATTACACCAATTTGTGACACTTCTGTTCGGTTTGTTTGGGGCCCCGGTTACGTTTCAGCGACTCATGGACCGAATCCTCAGACCGCATTCGGCTTACGCCTCTGCCTATTTGGATGATATCTTAATTTACAGCAATGATTGGCAGCGGCACATGCAGCATCTGAGGGCAGTTCTGAGGTCGCTGCGACAGGCGGGACTCACAGCAAATCCCAAGAAGTGCGCAATTGGGTGGGTGGAAGTATGGTATCTGGGGTTCCACTTGGGCTGTGGGCAGGTGCGTCCCCAAATTGACAAAACTGTGGCGATTGCGACCTGCTCGAAACCCAAGACCAAAAAGGGGGTGAGACAGTTCCTGGGGCTGGCTGGCTTTTATAGGAAGTTTGTGCCTAATTATTATTTATCTTACTATAAAGGGAGCTCCAGACCCGGTCCAGTGGACGGAGCAGTGTCAACAGGAGTTCATGCAGGTTAAAGCCGCACTTTGTGGGGGGCCACTTTTACATTCACCTGATTTCTCTCTCCCTTTTGTGTTGCAGATGGATGCTTCAGACAGAGGGCAGGGGGCCGTACTCTCGCAGGTGGTGGAGGGGGAGGAGTGCCCAGTTCTGTACATTAGCCGCAAACTTTTGCTGAGGGAGACTAAGTACAGCACCGTGGAAAAGGAATGTCTCGCCATCAAGTGAGCGGTCCTCACTCTCCAGTACTACCTGTTGGGGCGGGCCTTCATCCTCTGCTCAGATAACGCCCCACTCCAATGGCTCCACCACATGAAAGAAACCAATGCGCGGATCACCCATTGGTATCTGGCCCTTCAGCCATTCAAGTTCAAGGTGGTCCACAGGCTGGGAGCAGAGATGGCTGTCGCCGACTTCCTGTCCAGAAATGGGGGGGAGTGGTAGACAGGCCGGATGTCTCCCCGGCCTGAGTCGGGCGGTGGGGATTTGTGGCCTCCTTCCCTCTTGCTGTGAAGTCCTTTACAGTGCATTACTGTAAACACAATTTCTGTTTATTTTGTACAAACTGAGGAATGAGTGAAAATTATTTTCTGTGGAAATTGAAAGCATGTCACAGAGCTTAACCTGTGATGCATGAAAGATTACATCACTATATATATATATATATATATATATATTACTTTTTTCCCTCATCTCTTCTCCCCAATTTGGAATGCCCAATTCCCAGTGCGCTCTAAGTCCTTGTGGTGGCATAGTGACTTGCCTCAATCCGGGTGGCGGAGGACAAATCTCAGCTGCCTCCACGTCTGAGACAGTCAAACCTCACATCTTATCATGTGGCTTGTTGAGCGTGTTATCGCGGAGATGTAGCATGTTTGGGGGCTTCACGCTATTTTCCGCAGCATTCATGCACAACTCACCACGTGCTCCACCGAGAGCAAGAACCACACATTATCCACACATATATACTACTCTCCCTAGCAACCGGGCCAATTTGGTTGCTTAGGAGTCCTGGCTGGAGTCACTTAGCCCGCCCTGGATTCGAACTTGCGACTCCAGGGGTGGTAGTCAGCGTCAATACTCGCTGAGTTACCCAGGCCCCCTTATAAATTTTTTACTTTAAAATAACTATATAATCATTCATAATGTATTTTCAGCTATGTATTTTTACACATCTCTAGTGGACACCATGCGTCAGAAGGTTAATTTGTATTTAACTTGTATTGGTGAAATATGTAAACTTGCATATTGGTGAAAGCATAAACTCGCAAATTAAAAGAGAAAAGAGCAGAAAAGAAACCGGGTGAATTGAAGAAGACATTCACCCTATTTGACATTGTCAGACTTTGCGTGTGTAGTTTAGTACACCCATTGTTTTCAGGGAAACTATCACTGTTTGTATTCTAAAAGACTGCAGTTTTCAAGGAAGCATTATTTAATATTTTTTTGCCAGAGGCATTACATTAATGGGGTGGTTCTTGTGGAAAACCGACTTAAACCAGTGTATCACTGTTTTGTATTCTAAAAGAGTGCAGTTTTCAAGGAAGCATTATTTCATTTTTTTTTCTTTTTTTTTTTTCTTTTTTTTTGCCAGAGGCATTACATTTAAGGGGTGGTTCTTGGATCAAATATCCAAGCTCATAAAATACCTTTTTACATCCCATAAAATGATACACGGTAAGAACTTCATTTTTGGTTGCTTTTTATTCTTACAAATATGCACCACACCCATGTCGCTATGTAGACTATGTGTCAATATGTATGTTGTTTCCAATTCAAATCAATGTTTATGATCTTAATTTAAACTATGAGCAGTTTTAGGAGCATTGGGCTTGTGGTTGGCATACATACAGTATATTTTCCCAACATTTTCCAGCAAAAGGACAAAAACTTTGTGCAGCGCAGGAGTGTAAAGTAATCGAGTAAAAATACTTAAGGATTATTTTTTAGGATTTGTACTTTACTCGAGTGCAGTTTAAATGGAATACTTGTACTAGTACTCATTACATTTTTGCAGATCATTTTCTTTTGTCTTACTGGACTAAGTCATGCTTTTACTGCTTCCAACAAATGACAGATGACAGACCAGAGGTCAGTCATTTTCAAATGTGAGTGTTGCACGGAGGCTGTGTGGAGTTCTGACCATCTGCAGAGGCGGAATTTCAGATATGATTTGAGCTTCGGATACGTTGAAATATCTGAGCCACTGATTGTGATGCATTCATTCAAAACTATGATCACGAAGTGAGAAACACTGACGGTTTCTGTCCAAAACTTTATTCTACGCCTGCTATTTCTACAGTTTGGACAGTTATGAAGTCAAAAATTATCATTCATGTTGCAAATATTTATAAAGGCTTTTGTAATTAAATGTGTACATGTGATTTATTTCTACACATGCTTTCATATTTAAATAGTATCTATGAATTTCTACTCCCTATTTGCTAAAATATTTTTGTTGTTGTTGTATAATTATAATAATAACTATAAAACCAGAGAATGAGAATGATAATAATTATAATAAAAATAACTGAATCTGTGTAAATATTAATTATGAATTTTATTGAATTCATCCAACTGCTCAAAAGCAAGTTTTGGTCGCAAACTTCAGAAAATAATTCACAAAACCAACAACATTATAAACCATCTTCAAAGCTTTATTTGAATTTTTTTTAATCGTTATGTCTTAAGGGGCTGGGTGCTCTGACACTGCAATTTGTGAGTGCCTTCTCCCATGCAACGAACATTGTGTGACTGGTAAAAAATAAAAGCGAGTGAAATGTTCTCCTGAACTGATTATGTTTTTAAGGTTAATGTTCTATAGAGATTTAAATCAATAAAACCGACCTCCCTGGGGCCTGGGTAGCTCAGTGGTAAAATACGCTGGCTACCTCCCCTGGAGTTCGCTAGTTCGCTAGTTCGAATCCCAGGGCGTGCTGAGTGACTCCAGCCAGGTCTCTTAAGCAACCAAATTGGCCCGGTTGCTAGGGAGGGTAGAGTCACATGGGGCAACCTCCTCGTGGTCGCTATAATGTGGTTTGTTCTCGGTGGGGCGCATGGTGAATTGAGCGCAGATGCCGTGGTGGATGGCGTCAACGCGCTCAACAAGCCACGTGATAAGATGCGCGGGTTGACTGTCTCAGACGCGGAGGTAACTGGGATTCCTCCTCTGCCACCCGGACTGAGGCGAATCACTATGCGACCACCAGGACTTAGAGCGCATTGGGAATTGGGCATTCCAAATTGGGAGAAAAAGGGGAAAAAAATCCCCACCCAAAAAAAATATAAAACCGACCTCCCTACCCTAAACCTTAAACCTAACCGATTCGACTCATGTGTCGACTTGCGTGCTCTGCAGGACTCATACCCCAATCCACTTAAACACACCGTGGTGAGCAACCACTATCAGCACTGTAATGAGAAGAGCAATTGGAGCACACCTTATGCCAATCCTGGCATCTAATCAGCCAGGATATAAACAGCATCTGGGCAGAGGGAAGGAGAGGACAACAAAAAAGCCTCAACCCAGAGACTAATGTTTTGTGTGTTCTACCAACAGATACGGAGTAAAACTAAGACTAGCAAACTCCGCTGCTCCTCGCCACACAGCAAGCTGCTGGTCTGCAAGAGTTAAGGCAAAAAAATTTAACTTGGGGGATCCCCTGGTTTTTCATAAAAACTAGAATACTAGAAAAACATAAACTAGATTTTTTTTTTCTCAAATATTTGCAGTGACACAATGCAACATTGACAATTCTGTGTACCAGTTTTTATAAATGATCATAATAAAATGAGATTTTTCTAAACCCGAATGCGCAGAGATATTATTCAGCCTTAACACTACATGTTAGCTCACATCAAACAGTTGTAAATTTATTACATGAATGCTATATTAAGAAATATCTTTGTCCATTTATTATGCTGTGCCTGTGACGAGCGACCCTCCCTCAGCATCTTTAATGGGGAAAGACCGAAATCTCCAAAACAGCTGATAAAGATAATGATCAAAGAACATATTTCAAATCAGCAGTTAAATCTGACAACAATGATATCATAAATTTTGCTTCTTTAGCTCAGATCATTCTTAAAAAAAAAAAAAAAAATGCTGGTCCAGCAGAGTTCTCAAGTTGATTGACAGGCAATGTCTCTATCTAAATGGTGATTGGCTCTTTTACCTGTAAGGAGGGATTTCCTTTTCCGCCATCTTGGGCATTCCGATTTCTCCCATTCATTTCAAAACCAGTGCTCTAGCTATGTCTCTGGTTATTGTCTCACATTGAAACCAGGAAGTAATCATGTTAACATAATCAGTGATGAGCATCATTACATTTTTACACCACTGAAAGATATGTTTAGGATTTGGGGTACAGTTCATAAAATTCACTGTATTACATAATTTACAACTGGAGCTGGGGGCAGTAGTTCGAATTTCAGTAAATACAGCTCAAGAAATGTTGACCTACTGTTGCCTTATTCACTGTAAGATCAGTCTGGTCCTGGTGGTTATTTTCAAGTTCCAAGTTCTAAGAGCAATATGGCACCACAGTGTTTACACTTTCAATTTACATCAATCTATGAATTATTTACTTATCTTTGTCTCTCTTTGCATATTAAGCTAGGAAAGAAGTGTTTTAACATTCAAAAATACACACCCCATCATTAAAGGTGCGCTCAGTAACTTTTGTCTTTGTGTCATCTTGGACTTACACTGACATCTAGCGGCTTGGACGCAGCATCATTTCAAACAAATAGTTTTCAGTTTCAGATGCCATTGTAGAAATTTTGTATTCACAGTCAGCCATGATTACTTTAATCAATGAGTGAAAGTGTCAAATAACAGGACGATTACTGAGATTACACCAGTAGTATTTGGCTGGTCATGTGTTTCTAAAATGGCAGCCCCCATGTGTGGACCCTCACCATGTAGAATAAAACAGCTTTTATAAGGTTTCTGATATGACTGGAGTCTTCATTTCAATGTGAGTGGTCATAATTTCCCACATATATTGCAAATAACAATTCATGTCTTTAGGAGTTAAAAATTTTTAATGAGAAAAAAAATTACTGAGTGCACCTTTATGTTATTTAATTTCCTTTAATTATGGCTAACACTTATGGAAATAGCACTTTATGCCAAAGCCATTATTAAGGAGTTAGAAAAAGGAGACAATCAAAGAGTCTTGATCTTTGTTAAATTAGGCCTTAGTCTAGCAATGTAATAAGTTTGTGCTCCTATCTACTTTAGCTGGAAACCAGTCACCTAATCCCACTTTCATATTATCTAGGCACAGTTCCACATACACTACACAGATAACACAAGTCATTTTGTTCCCTCTAATGATAATATCCCATCGTCCCTTTTCTATCCTTGCAGGGGACTAATGTTGTCTTTGTCTGTGGCAATAATAACGGCAGTTTCTTCTTCCAAACCGCAATACTCACAAACAACACACTGGTGATAACAAATTGGGTAAGGCTGAGATTTGTGATCTTGTTATTAAGCACTGGCCCCTCTAAAGACAAAGTGCCTTATCCATCAGGGTAATTCTATGTAAATTCGAAAATATCAAATGCTTTTCCTATATGGAATGGTGTTATTGCTCTTTTCTTTCCAGCATAATGTGAACAATATCCAAGTTTTGATACGACAGGGCTCGATTCAGTGTGCTTTCAACATCCCCATTGATGTCAGCATCATTAACATCATTAACACCCTAACCAGCATCAACATCACAAATTTCGACATCCCCATCCATTTTACTTTGAAGATGCTAAAATATAACACAGTTTTGATTTATTTTGGATTTTGTTTAGTCAACATAATTCAGGGAGGACAAGGAGCAGGTCGTCCTGGTAGTACCCTACTGGCCCACCCAGATGTCGTTCTCGGACCTCACGCTCCTCGCGACAGCCCCCCCCCCCACCGGCGAATTCCCCTAAGGAAGGACCTTCTTTCTCAGGGGCGGGGCACCATCTGGTACCCGCGACCAGACCTCTGGAATCTCCATGTCTGGCCCCTGGACGGGACGCGGAAGACTTAAGTGGTCTACCACCCGGTGGTAGACACGATCACTCAGGTTAGGGCCCCCTCTATGAGGCACCTGTATGCCTTGAAGTGGCATCTGTTCGCTAACTGATGTTCTTCCCGACGCGAAGACACCCAGAGATGCGCAGTCGGATCGGTGGTTTCCTTCCTGCAGGAGAGGTTTTAAGGGCGGCTGTCCCCCTCCACCTTGAAGGTGTATGTAGCCACTATAGCGGCACACCACGACACAGTGGACAGTAAGTCCTTAGGGAAGCACGTCCTGATCATCAGGTTCCTGAGAGTCGCCAGGAGGTTGAATCCCTTCAGACCGCGCCTCATTCCCTCATGGGACCTCTCTGTAGTTCTTCAGGGTCTACAGGGAGCCCCCTTTGAGCCCCTGCACTCAGCTGAGCTTAAGGCACTCTCTTTGAAGACTGTCTTCCTTACTGCGCTCACTTCCATCAAGAGCGTAGGAGACCTGCAAGCGTTCTCTGTCAGCGAAATGTGCCTGGAGTTCGGTCCGGGCTACTCTCATGTGATCCTGAGCCCCCGACCGGGCTATGTGCCCAAGGTTCCCACGACCCCTTTAGGGATCAGGTGGTGAACCAGCAAGCGCTGGTTGCTGTGTCCGGTGCGTGCTTTACACATCTATTTGGATCGCACACAGAGATTTAGAGTCTCTGAGCAGCTCTTTGTCATTCCATAGGTTGTATTGTACTGTATTGACATTCAGGCTGTCGGTTGATAGTCAGTTGTCAGTGTGTTGTTAAGAGAATATAATTTATGACAGTCCAGTGTGAGATAATAATATTAATAAAGTGCAGTGCTGATGTATATTGATTGTGAGAGATCAAGAGTTCAAAAGTCTGATTGCTTGGGGGAAGAAGCTGTCATGGAGTCGGATGGTGCGGGTCCTGATGCTGCGATACCACCTGCCTGATGGTAGCAGTGAGAGCATCCAATGGCTCGGGTGACTGGAGTCTCTGATGATCCTCCAAACTTTTTTCACACACTGCCTGGTGTATATGTCCTGGAGAGAGAGAAGCTCACCTCCGATGATATGTCTGGCAGTCGCACCACCCTTTGCAGGGCTTTGCGGTTGTGGGCAGTGATATTGCCATACCAGGCAGAGATGCAGCCAGTCAGGATGCTCTCCACAGTGCTGGTGTAGAACCGTGTGAGGATGTGGCGGTTCATTCCAAACTTCCTCAGCCGTCTCAGGAAGAAGAGGCGCTGATGAGCCTTCTTCACAACGGCCTCAGTGTGGACGGACCATGTGAGTTCCTCAGTGAAGTGTACACCCAGGAACTTGAAGCTGCTGACTCTCTCCACTGGTGCTCCATTGATGGTGATGGGGCTGTGTTCTCTTTCTCTTCTCCTGAAGTCCACTACAAGCTCCTTTGTCTTACAGACATTGTGGGAGAGTTTGTGCTCCTGACACCAGCATGTCAGAGTGTGCACCTCCTCTTTGTAGGCTGTTTCATCATTGTCAGTGATCAGACCTACCACTGTCATATCATCAGCAAACTTAATGATGGCATTGGAGCTATGTGTTGCCACACAGTCATGTGTGTACAGGAAATACAGGAGTGGGCTGTGAACACAGCCCTGTGGGGCTCCAGTGTTGAGGGTCAGTGATGAGGAGATGTTACTGCCCTGTAACACTTCTCCGTGGAAGGAGGAGGCGAGATGCAGATTTCCTGGTTCAGATAAGGATTTTTATTTCCCTCTCTACAGCAGGTGTACACTCTTAGAGCTTTTTATGTTGTTCAGTAAGCCACTTCACAAAATAAACTCTCAACATTTACAATAATTAAGTCTTCGCTTCACACTCTGGTCTCTGGTGCCCAGGCTCTCTCTCTCGTTTACCTGCTGTGTGGCTCTATTTATGCCGCTCTCCCTGTGCTCACTGAAATTAGAGACAGGTGTTAGACATAATTTAACTCAGGTGTAAGCACCCTTACTGCTTTCTCTCTCTCCGGAGAGATGCTTGACCACGCCCCCGCTGCCACATATCCCCACCGCCCGACTCAGGCCGGGGCGGCATCCGGCCTGCCTACCACTCCCCTCCAATTCCTGGAAAGAAAATCGGCGACAGCCATCTGCACTCCCGGTCTGTGGACCACCTTGAACTTAAACGGCTGAAGAGCCAGATACCAACAGGTGATCCGGGCATTGGTATCTTTCATGCGGTGGAGCCACTGGAGTGGGGTGTGATCGGAACAGAGGGTGAAGGCCCGCCCCAACAGGTAGTATCGGAGAGTGAGGACCGCCCACTTGATGGCGAGACACTCCTTTTCCACAGTGCTGTACTTAGTTTCCCTCAACGAGAGCTTACGGCTAATGTACAGCACCAGGCGCTCCTCCCCCTCCACCACCTGCGAGAGTACGGCCCCCAGCCCTCTGTCTGAAGCATTCGTCTGTAAAACAAAAGGGAGAGAGAAGTCAGGTGAATGTAAAAGCAAAGTGCGGCTTTAACTTGCGTGAACGCCCGCTGACACTGCTCCGTCCATTGTACCGGGTCTGGAGCTCCCTTTTTAGTGAGATCAGTCAGCGGGCTGGTGACGTCCGAATAATTAGGTACGAACCTTCTATAATAGCCAGCCAGCCCCAGGAACTGTCTCACCCCCTTTTTGGTCTTGGGTCTCGGGCAGGTCCCAATCGCCGATGTCTTGTCAATTTGGGGACGCACCTGCCCGTGACCCAAGTGGAACCCCAGATACCGTACCTCCACCCGTCCAATCGTGCACTTCTTCGGGTTCGCTGTGAGTCCCGCTCGGCGCAGCGATCTCAGAACCGCCCTCAGATGTTGCATGTGCCGCTGCCAATCATTGCTGTAAATGATGATGTCATCTAAATAGGCAGCGGCATAAGCTGAATGCGGTCTGAGGATTCGGTCCATGAGACGCTGAAACGTAGCCGGGGCCCCAAACAAACCGAACGGAAGTGTCACAAATTGGTGTAATCCAAACGGTGTGGAGAAGGCGGTTTTCTCATGGGAAATTGGTGTCAAGGGGATCTGCCAATAACCCTTCGTCAAATCCAATGTCGAATAAAAACGAGCAGTGCCCAACCGATCGAGCAACTCATCAACGCGAGGCATTGGATATGCATCAAATTTAGACACCGTGTTGACTTTTCTATAATCCACACAGAATCGCACAGACCCGTCGCTCTTAGGCACTAGAACAACTGGGCTGGACCAATCGCTGTGGGATTCTTCTATTACCCCCATATCGAGCATTGCATCCAATTCTTCCCGAATGATTTTCTTCTTGTGTTCGGGTAATCGATAGGGGCGGCTACGTACCACGACCCCCGGCTTGGTCTCGATGTGGTGATGGATGAGGTTTGTACGTCCCAGTAGAGGGGAGAATACATCCGCAAACTCCTGTTGCAACCTAGCAACCTCCGCAAGTTGACTCGGTGAGAGGTAGTCTCCGCAAGTGACCGGGATGAACTGTTTATGTTTTGAACTCAGCTCCGGTCCGAGCTCCGCCTTCTCGGGAACTACCGTAGCCAACATCACGGGAACCGCCTCCCTCCACAATTTCAGGAGATTGAGGTGGTATATTTGACGTGCGCCCCCTCTATCTGTTCGTTTAACCTCATAATCGAGATCTCCCACTCGTCGTGTGACCTCCAAGGGTCCTTGCCACTTGGTGAGTAATTTAGAGCTCGATGTGGGAAGCAATACAAGCACTTTATCTCCTGGTGCAAATTCCCTTAGCTGAGTTCCCCTGTCATACAGTCGGCGCTGTCGTTCTTGAACTTGGAGCAAATTCTCCTGTGTTAGCTGCCCCAAAGTGTGGAGTTTTGCTCTAAGATCAAGAACGTACTGAATTTCATTTTTGCTGTTTGAAGGTCCCTCCTCCCAGGCTTCTCGCAATACATCAAGCACGCCGCGAGGGCGTCACCCATACAGCAGCTCGAATGGGGAGAAGCCAGTGGAGGCTTGCGGGACCTCTCGTACTGCAAATAACAGGGGGTCGAGCCATTTATCCCAATTTCTAGCATCATCGTGCACGAACTTACGAATCATGTTTTTGAGGGTTTTATTAAATCGTTCCACCAGGCCATCCGTTTGAGGATGGTATACGCTGGTGTGAATCAATTTAATATTTAACAACTCGTACAGCTCGCGTAGTGTCCGTGACATAAACGTTGTGCCCTGATCGGTGAGGATTTCTTTCGGAATCCCCACCCGGGAGATTATTTTGAAGAGCGCCTCCGCAACACTGCGTGCTGAGATGTTGTGAAGAGGCACTGCTTCCGGATATCGCGTTGCATAGTCCACTAGGACCAATACAAAGTGATGTCCGCGTGCTGACCGTTCTAATGGCCCAACGAGGTCCATTCCAATTCTCTCAAAGGGGACCTCGATCAAAGGGAGAGGGCGCAATGGCGCTTTTGGGGTGGCCGGTGGGTTAACCAGTTGGCATTCGCGGCACGCCGCACACCACCTGCGGACATCGCCG
Source organism: Myxocyprinus asiaticus (assembly GCF_019703515.2). Classification (NCBI taxonomy): domain Eukaryota; kingdom Metazoa; phylum Chordata; class Actinopteri; order Cypriniformes; family Catostomidae; genus Myxocyprinus; species Myxocyprinus asiaticus. The sequence continues at coordinate 38,900,742 of NC_059349.1, forward strand.
CCAATGCCCGGCCAATAGAAACGGGCTATTAGACGGTTCAGTGTTTTCCTTTCTCCTAAGTGACCTGCCATGGGATTATAATGAGCCACCTGGAATACCATTTCCCGACGGCTCCTTGGAATCAAAAGTTGGGTTGTATCCTCTTTAGTTTGAGTGTCCTGTGTCACTCTATACAACCGCTCATTTATAATCGCAAAATAGGGGTATGAAAGAGCGATGTCCAGCAGGAGTCGTTGACCATCGATGACTCTCACTTGGTCGAAGGCGTGTTTGAGGGTTTCGTCTCATGACTGCTCCAAAGGGAAATCCCCCTCAGGGAATTCCCTGAGAAGGGGAGGGGCTGCAGCCTCTCCCCCTCTCTCGTCATTATGACGTGGAGCTGTCGAGGACGGCCTTGGCTCCGCCTCCCCTGCCAGAGCATTGCACATTACACATCTCCCTAATTTCGTACAGGACCCATCCGCACAAATTCCCTTTAATAAAACTCTAAAATCAGACCAATCAGTCCCCAAGATCAGCGGATGGGTGAGGCGGGAACTAACCGCGGCCTCCACTCTATGTTTTTTTCCACGGAATTTAATCGTCAGGGTCACCACTGGATATTTGTGAATATCCCTGTGCACACATTTCACCGTTTTAGTTTTGACCAATGCCTCGGGTTGAACCAAGCGTTGGTGGATAGTGGTTTGATTACACCCGGTGTCCACCAACGCTTGGTGAGTACCACCCTTGACACTCACCGGTATCCGGTATGCTCCGGCCCGGTCGGGGGCTGCCTGTGGGAGGTCAGAGACCCGCACCACCGTCCCCAGCTCCATCAGAGGGCACTGATCCCGGAAATGGTCCGGGTCTCCGCACCTCCAGCAGGCTGGCCCAGGCGCTACGCCCGCACTTGCGTCGGTGGGCACCCCCCCCCTGAGGGGGAAAGCGGCGGGGCATTGGGATAGGGGTAGGTGTCGGCTCCCACACCCGGGGAACTTCAAGCTCCAGAAGAGTTGACGACTTTCCTCTGGAGTGCGACCAACCCGTTGCAGGATGGCTCTCTTTAAGTCTCCGTAGGCCAGGAGGCTCGTCGCTGGTAGTTGTTGAGCCGCGAGCTGGGCTTCCCCGGACAACAGTGGGATAAGTCGGGCCGCCCATTGGCCGAGCGGCCAGCCCCAGATCTCGGCGGTCCGCTCAAACAAATCCAGGAAGGCCTCGGGGTCATCTGCCGCCCCATTTTCTGTAATGTGGGCGGGGGTAATGGCGTGTGAGTGTCCGGGGTCGTGACTGGGGATGCCCCCTTGCTGAGGAGGCTCCGGATCACCTGCTGGTCCTCGGCTTGAGCATGTAGGAGCTCGACAAACCGGCAATCTTGATCTTGTCGGAGCTCTAGCAGTGTTTGCTGATGGCTCTGATGTAGGCCAGCGAGGGTTTGGAGGATCTCCGTCAACTGGGAGGACTCTACGGGGCAACTTCCATCCATCTTCAACCAAACTTCAATTCCCGGGTTTTCGGCACCAGTGTAACACTTCTCCGTGGAAGGAGGAGGCGAGAAGCAGATTTCCTGGTTCAGGTAAGGATTTTTATTTCCCTCTCTACAGCAGGTGTACACTCTTAGAGCTTTTTATGTTGTTCAGTAAGCCACTTCACAAAATAAACTCTCAACATTTACAATAATTAAGTCTTCGCTTCACACTCTGGTCTCTGGTGCCCAGGCTCTCTCTCTCGTCTACCTGCTGTGTGGCTCTATTTATGCTGCTCTCCCCATGCTCACTGAAATTAGAGACAGGTGTTAGACATAATTTAACTCAGGTGTAAGCGCCCTTACTGCTTTCTCTCTCTCCGGAGAGATGCTTGACCATGCCCCCGGTGCCACATGCCCACTCTAACCGCCTGGCATCTGCTTGACAGGAAGTCCAGGATCTAGCTGCACAGCGAGCTGTTTAAGCCCAGAGCCCGGAGTTTCTCATCAAGCTTGGAGGGCACTATGGTGTTGAATGCTGAGCTGTAGTCTACAAACAGCATTCTCACATAAGTGTTCTTTTTTCCAGGTGGGAGAGAGCAGTGTGTATTGTAGATGCAATGGCATCATCAGTGGAGCGGTTGTTGCGGTAAGCAAACTGCAATGGGTCCAGTGATGGAGGCAGCACAGAGCAGATGTAATCTCTGATTAGTTTCTCAATGCATTTGCTGATGATGGGGGTCAGAGCAACAGGGCGCCAGTCATTTAAGCAAGTGATTTTGGATTGCTTTGGTACAGGCACAATGGTGGACATTTTAAAGCATGTGGGGACCACAGACAAAGAGAGGGAAAGGTTGAAAATGTCCGTAAAAACACCAGCCAGTTGGTTCGCGCACGCTCTGATGATGCGGTCCGGAATGCCGTCTGGACCTTTACGAATACTCACCCGTCGGAAGGATTGCATTACATCCGCTACAGAGACAGAGAGTGAACTAACCTCTGTAGCTTCGGCCGCGAGAGCTCTCTCTGTGAGGGCTGTGTTATTTCCCTCGAACCGTGCATAAAAAGTATTTAGCTCATCCGGGAGAGAGGCAGCGGTGTTCACGGTGGAGTTTTTATTCCCTTTAAAGTCCGTGATGATATTAATTCCCTGCCACAGGCTTATAGAGTTGGTGGTGTTAAACTGTCCTTCAATCTTGTTCCTGTACTGGTGTTTTGCTGCTCTGATAGTTTTTCAGAGGGCATAACTGGCTTGTTTATGCTCCTCCGCATTCCCGGAATTAAAAGCAGAGGTCCGTGCATCAAGTGCAGCGTGAACATCGCTATTAATCTGAGGTTTCTGGTTCAGGTAGATCCATATTGTTTTGGATGGAACAACATCCTCTACGCACTTTCTGATGAAACACGTTACACTATCAGCGTAACACCTGGCTGGAGTCACTGCCCATGCATTGGAGCCCCATACAGAACCACCATCCACAAAGCCAGATGTAATTTATGGAGTTGTGCCTGTACTGAATAAAAATGTTGAATTCACTAAAGAGTTGGGCAGGACCCTAAAAAGGCCTACTATTTTCCCTGTGCCTGGCTTTTTCTTGAATGCCTATGTGCCGAGAGAGCTATTATCCTCACACAAGGCCAGAAAGTGGTGTCCAAGAGAACTCTTGAGACAGGCTTTGAGTTTAAATGCCCAGATCTTACTTCTGCTATAAAGGAAATTGTTGGACAATAGTGATCAGTCAAAACACATGCCCCTTGGCCAATGAAACAAAACTTCTAAAGGAAGAGAAGATACCTTAAGAGATTTGGGAATATTTTATTCACAGTGGTGCAGCATATTTATAGAATTTATAAATGAAAGTTAACAAATCAAGCATGTATACAAAAACAAAGGTTGCTAAGGTATAAATAAAGAAAAATTACAATACTTAAAGTATAGATTTAATGTTGATACTGAGAAGAAACAATGTTCTCAACTCCTTTTGATGTACTGTACCTAAAGATGTCTATGTGTTTAAAATGAGTTTGATATAAGCACTGCATTTGTAAGTAAACATTAATGTTCTAGAATAAAAGTGTGGAGTTTAACAGTGTCATCTCTAAATATATTCAATTTTTAGAAAATCCTAGCAGATGTTACCTCACATCATTTTGAGTGGCTATTTTAGGCTCGTCAGTCTGATCCATGATTCCTTTACATGTAGATGAATCCAATTAAATCTCCTTAAATGTCATGGGCACAGGGCACATCTATACTCAGGCAGTCAAATTAACATATTTTGCATTACATTCTTTTCTTAAAGAAACAGTTAAAAAAATATTCCAGGTTCAAAACAAGTTAAGCTCAAATGACAGCATTTGAGGCATAATACTGATTACAACAAAAATTAATTTTGACCTGCCCCTCCTTTTCTTAAAAAAAAAAAAAAAGCAGCAGCAAACATCTGGGTTAAAGTAAGACACAATTTTTTCCTTTTCCTTGTAAAGTTATAGGCAATTTTACAACTCTGTTGCCATGACGATGTAATGTCTACAAACACTTAAACCCTAAAATGACTGTAAAAATGACAATTTAAACAACTTTACAGCTCAAATAATACACAAGTTTTAACAGAAGAATTAATGTTAGTGCTTTAATAAAATTATTTAAAAACAAATTGGCCCTATTCACTTCCACTGTCACCTCGATTTTTAAGTTTGTTTTTTTTTTTTAAAAGAAGGAAGAGTCAAAATTATTTTTTGTGGTAATCAACATTATGCCACAAATGCTGTCGATTGAGCTTAACTTGTATTTAATCAGGAATATTCCTTTAAAACAAACAAGAAAAATAATTTACTCAATCTAAGTTTGTTCCAAACTTGTATAACTTTCTTTCAGAAAGAATATGTTAGGAAGTATGTTAGTCTCAGTCACCAGTCACTTTCATTGCAATATGCGAAAGGTGACTGAGCCTGTCATTCTGTCAACATCTCCTTTTGTGTTCCATCGAGTAAAGTCATACAGGTTTTGATTGTTCATAGTTAACATCATGATCACATCAAAGTATATTTTGGTGATTTGCATATTTTAAACTTACTGTATATAATTTAAAGGTGCACTCAGTAAGTTTTTGTTCATGCCGTCTTTGACTTCCAATGACACATAGGGGCATGGATGCAGTATCATTCAAACACAATAGTTTTCAGTTATAGATGCCATTGTAGAAAATCAGTACTCACAGTAAGACATGATTAATTTAATCCACAAGTGAATGTATCCAGTAACAGGGTGGTTACTGAGACAAAGCGAGTAGTATTCGGCTGGTCATGTGATCTTAACATGGCAGCCTCCATGAGGGGACCCTCTCCGTGTAGAATAAAACAGCTTTTATAAGGTTACTGTTATGACTGGAGTCTTCATCTCATGTGAGTGCTCATGATTTTAGACATTGGTTTCAAAATTACTATTAATATGTTTAGGAGTAAAACCTTTTTCAATCAGGAAAAAATTAGTGAGTGCACCTTTAAGTGGTGGCAAAAAGATATATTTCTTAAATATACAAAATACACCTCTTACGGAATTCATCCCATTTCTGCTTTCAATGACGTAAAAAAGACAAGAACTTATAATAATAATAATAATAATAATAATAATAATAATAATAATAATAATGTCTTCATACAGAAATTAAAAGTTCAGCTTTGTGGAACTGATTTTGGAATATTTATGACACTAAGCAGATAGTCGTAATTACATTCAGAGAGACCAAAAAAGGTTTAACATGAAAAATTTAAATATAAGATCAACAAATTTTTAAGATGATGTTAGTACTTAACTAAATGCAAACATCTTGTTACACGGTTTGACCAATCACTACGAAATAATTTACATAAGCCCAACCCCGACTGTTCGACCGAATTACATCTACCATGTTTTACGCTAAACAACGAAATAACAATGGTCTGAGGGAAAATACCACTCTGAAAGAACTGTCTTTGTATAAATGTTTTCACTCGTCACCAAAGGCTCTCACCGTCAATGCACAGTACTGCATTGCAACCAGGTAATATAAAAGTACGTCTTGCTCCGTCAAATTTGAAATGGAGGGTAGGGGTCACGTGCCGAGTATTAGTCACTCATGTGAACTACTCGGGTAAGATCCAACATAGAAACTAGTAAATGTTCTCATAGGACGTCATCTGTACAATATAAGGGCTTGAATGACTCAGATTTACAAAGATTGGTTAAACTGTAGGAAATATAATAACTAGTAGTTCACAAACAATGAAAAAACTGCATTTTGTCGCACGCAAAATAGCTCACATGCAATCATCATATCCCTGTTATAAATATAGTTAGAAATTTTTTTTTTTATTTCAAATAAAAAGTTTGATTTAAATATGGTGAACTGAAATGGGTTGCGGCGCGCTTCTTGCCGAGTCGCTCATTTTCTCTGCACTGCGCAGCGCTATACAGTCATGCCTGTAAACAGATCCGCTTAGCACCATTATTATTATTATTATTATTATTATTATTATTATTTTACGTGGGAGAGTGGTAGATGTTTCTGTAGATGGCATGGCAGGGCATGAAATTAGCGAACAAGTTTGCTCGTAGTCTACCCCTCAACTGTTGCAGGCGACCTGTAAGAAGTCTCGAAGTGACAAATGACAAGAAACGCAGTTTTTTTTAAACATATTTTGAAAAACAGACCAAATAAAAGCCGTCGATGCGCGTCTCTGATTCGCTGTGTGTTTAGAGTTTTATTGGTGCTGACGTACGCAGCGCGAGCATGTCTTGCGGAACACGCGCATATTACGAGTTCTTCTCACTATTCCTTCTCTGTCCCTAATCTGGGAACAGTTTACAGAAATAATGTCGTCTATGAGAACGCTGGATATGATCTCAGACCATCTCAGACCACACCTCAGGATGCAAGGACATTAGGACGACAGGTGAATTGTCATATGTCATAATTCAGTTGCTACAACCTCAGAAATAATTCTTGAACAAGAAGTTTCTCTTCTGTGCTTGTCTACTACTCTTTAGCCTCCATTCGAATGTAACATTTCCCAACTCTATAGCACAGCTGTTAAATAGAACATCTGATTCACCTCTTATTTTACAAAGACTACTAATCAAAAGTAATATTTTGCAACATTGCAGCAGCTCAATGAAGCCCAGAAAGTCGAGCCAAAGGAGAGCTGTCAGCTTGATTAAAGATTCGATCTTTGGTGAAATAGCCAATACCTGTGCAAAGCAGGAGGACTGAAAAGTGTCTAATAATAATGTTTATTGCATCATATCTCTTGTTTTAATCTATTATATTTACTTCTATGGCCATTTCATTTTATCATTGCATCAATATGACTTATTAAGTTAAATTACTAATAATTAGTGCTGCAATGTTGCAAAATATTTCTTTTGATTAGTAGTCTTTGTAAAATAAGAAGTCTGGTGAAAACACGAGTGAATCAGATGTTCTAGCTTAATAACTGTTCAAAAACAAATAAGCTTAATTATTGTTATTGTACCTGTAATTATGCAACTGTAAATGAGCAAATACTGACTCATAACAGCTGAGGAAAGGTGCACACTTTATTATATTCACGATGAAATTAGGCACAGAATAGAGGTCCACCCTGTTTCACCAAGGTCCACTCATTTAGAGAATTCTGGCCTCGCCCCTGATCTGTACAGATGAGCAGGTGCACAGAAAATATGAGTCACAGTGTTGTATTCTCCCATGAGATGTTGGTACTTGCACAGTTTCAACAAACTGTCCTGATGTGAACCTCACTGATTTGGAAACGCTCGTGGCTGGTGAACTGAGTTCAATGTGTGAGCTAGCACAAGATGCTAGAACCGAACTCAGAATACTCTCCATCCACTTTTTCCTAAATAAAAGGGTAGTCTTTTCTTTATTTACAAAAGAGCAGAGGAGGGTTTTCAGTTACCAATACCACTGTAAAAATTCAGGAAAATCTCAATGCAAGCAAACCCCTGTAAATACTATAAAATGAAGACAGATGCATCAACGCTAACTCACTTTGTAAGATGGATAGTGCTGCTCCCTGAAGCTGCTCTGGCAGGCGCACAGTTTTTAGGTTTGTCACACGTGGGTGTTTTCTATGGGGGGCATCATTCAAGAATCAAGAGCAAGAGGCGCTGCTGTACTCTGACACTTTAGTAACAGAAAGACACAATGTAAACTTGTTAACCACACAATAAAAAGCTTGAACATAATTTTTCTTTGCAAAACTTGTATTTTCATGAATCTATCCTCACAAAAATTTCATTTTTTTGGGTTCCTATACAACTGATAGAGCATGGCGCTAGCAACACCAGGGTCACCAGTTCGATTCCCAGGGAGCACAAAGTGATAAAAAAAATGTATACCTTGAATACACTGTATGTCGCTTTGGATAAAAGTGTCTGCAAAATGCATATATGTAAATGTTGTATGGATCTGTAAAGTTATTTAAAAATACATTTAAAATTCATACAAAACAATTACTGAAATACACCTCTTCTATGATCAACATGCTTTCAATTTAATTTTGGGATTTTTCTTTTTTTTTTTTTTCTTAAAGTAAAAAATGTCCCGAGTGAAGTAACCATTCAGAGACAGGAAAAAAAAAGAAGAAGAAGAAGAAGAAGAAGAAGAAGAAGAAGAAGAAAAGTCTCATTTAAAGCTGAAATTCTTGAAAAATTTAATGTTGGCATTAGTAACCATTTTGTTGTCATGTGACCAAAAAAAAAAACAAAACAATTTGAGGTTTCATGATTAAAATAATAATAATAATAATAATTAAAATAAAATAATAATTATATATATATGTATATATATATATATATATATATATATATATATATATATATATATAATTATTATTATATATTAAGGTTTTATATATATATAAAACCTTAAAAAAAGGTAAGGTACCTTGGAATTTTTATTATTAATATTAATTAATAAGTTCTGTACACTGCAAGTGCAAGTATTTTAATACCTTTTACTAAATGGTTAAACCACTTGACATTTTAAAGTCCTTAAATCAATTATTTTGAAGAAAATGCAATAAATGTTTTTTTAAAAATTATTAAATAAACATAGACACAAAGATTACACTTTTACTAATTTAACACATGTTTTAAGCTAGAATTTTAAAAGATTTACCATTTTTATCATCTCAAACAACCTTATTTATCAATGAACTGAAAACTACCTAAATCTGACACTAATGAATCCGTCAACAATCAATAAACGCCTACGTCACTGTTAAGCCAGGACTAGTTTGACCAATCACTACACAGCGATTTACATATTCCAGGGTATTATTTGTTGGACTGCGTTTCACATAACAAAACCGAGTCAAACAACTAATTAGGTCAACAAAATATAATTTCTCCAGGACAGCTGGCCAGATCAAAAAAATATAAAATGTAACAAAATACAATTGTAAAAAAAAAAAAATATATATATATATATATATATATATATATATATATATATATATATATATATATATATATATGTATGTTCTTCGTCACCGTGACCTAACCTGATCTCTTTACATACATGCTATATAGAAAAGGATACTACATTCATGATGTCGTAGCGTCACTCCTCTAAACATCCTGGGGAAGGTCTGAGACAAGCGAAATGTTGTAGGACATCATCTGTATAGATGAGCGGGTGCAGAGAATATTGAGTCACAGAGTTGTATTAAAACCGAACTCAGACTACTCTTCACCCGCTGTTTTATTTCTACTCTAAAAATATGCTTTATACTCACCCGTTGAGCTTCTTTAAAACATAAATGAACACAATGATCCGCTGGTTTATTTCTACTCTAAAAATATGCTTTATAGTCACCCGTTGAGCTTCTTTCAAACATAAATGAACACAATGTCTTGAACATTTAACATACACTCGGATGCAAAGTAAAACATGTTTTATTTGCTATCGGTAAACAGGATAATAGGGTAATACGGCTTCAAATCCGGCTGGAAACTAGTGATGTCCGATTCTTGAACGAATCGTTCTTTTGAGCATGTAAACAGTCGAGCCGGTGTCATAAATTATCGATCAAACAGCCGATAAATTGAGTCCGTCCGGTAAATCGAGTCCCCATGGGGGTAACCGTTTGTAATGTCTGAGCAAAAGCCTATCATGTTATCGTGATAGCATGTCATTGAAGTTTAGGCTAAATGAAAAACTCAAACAACAACACATCTTTAATTTCACAATCTATAACTTCAGTTATATATAATTATGTGTAACATATGATTTAAAAGACATTAAATGTCGTATTTACATAGTTAAAACTGCATATACCATAAAGTGAATTTAATGTTACATAAAGTGAAATAAGATTTTTAATCAGGCACTGAATAAAGTACCGATCACTTGATCTTTGAGCCAATGGAATCGCTGTGATGTCATATGGGGGCGTACTCGATTTATCATGATACTGGTTGGAAATCTGTTGGACTTGCTGTGATGTCATGGTGACATGCCAAAAAAGTCTTGTGAGAGCAGGCGGTGCTGCTGGATTTTTCCAGCTGTGCAAACTGCAAGCATGATGGGAAACGACTTGCTGACACAGCTTAATGTTCATTGGCCTAAACAACCATGATGAAAAACAAATAACAAAAAGATCTGAAAACATGTAACGTTTTAAAAGAACTAAAATGTATGTAAAATATTGTGTCTGTCAATGTATATTATTATGGTGACTATGTACAGGTGCATCTCAATAAATTAGAATGTCGTGGAAAAGTTCATTTATTTCAGTAATTCAACTCAAATTGTGAAACTCGTGTATTAAATAAATTAAATGCACACAGACTGAAGTAGTTTAAGTCTTTGGTTCTTTTAATTGTGATGATTTTGGCTCACATTTAACAAAAACCCACCAATTCACTATCTCAAAAAATTAGAATACATCATAAGACCAATAAAAAAAAAAACATTTTTAGTGAATTGTTGGCCTTCTGGAAAGTATGTTCATTTACTTTATATATACTCAATACTTGGTAGGGGCTCCTTTTGCTTTAATTACCTGGCATGGAGGTGATCAGTTTGTGGCACTGCCGAGGTGGTATGGAAGCCCAGGTTTCTTTGACAGTGGCCTTCAGCTCATCTGCATTTTTTGGTCTCTTGTTTCTCATTTTCCTCTTGACAATACCCCATAGATTCTCTATGGGGTTCAGGTCTGGTGAGTTTGCTGGCCAGTCAAGCACACCAACACCATTGGTGTCATTTAACCAACTTTTGGTGCTTTTGGCAGTGTGGGCAGGTGCCAAATCCTGCTGGAAAATGAAATCAGCATCTTTAAAAAGCTGGTCAGCAGAAGGAAGCATGAAGTGCTCCAAAATTTCTTGGTAAACAGGTGCAGTGACTTTGGTTTTCAAAAAACACAATGGACCAACACCAGCAGATGACATTGCACCCCAAATCATCACAGACTGTGGAAACTTAATACTGGACTTCAAGCAACTTGGGCTATGAGCTTCTCCACCCTTCCTCCAGACTCTAGGACCTTGGTTTCCAAATGAAATACAAAACTTGCTCTCATCTGAAAAGAGGACTTTGGACCACTGGGCAACAGTCCAGTTCTTCTTCTCCTTAGCCCAGGTAAGACGCCGCTGACGTTGTCTGTGGTTCAGGAGTGGCTTAACAAGAGGAATACGACAACTGTAGCCAAATTCCTTGACATGTCTGTGTGTGGTGGCTCTTGATGCCTTGACCCCAGCCTCAGTCCATTCCTTGTGAAGTTCACCCAAATTCTTGAATCGATTTTGCTGGACAATCATAAGGCTGCGGTTCTCTTGGTTGGTTGTGCATCTTTTTTTTCCACACTTTTTCCTTCCACTCAACTTTCTGTTAACATGCTTGGATACAGCACTCTGTGAACAGCCAGCTTCTTTGGCAATGAATGTTTGTGGCTTACCCTCCTTGTGAAGGGTGTCAATGATTGTCTTCTGGATAACTGTCAGATCAGCAGTCTTCCCCATGATTTTGTAGCCTAGTGAACCAAACTGAGAGACCATTTTGAAGGCTCAGGAAACCTTTGCAGGTGTTTTGAGTTGATTAGCTGATTGGCATGTCAAAATATTCTAATTTTTTGAGATAGTGAATTGGTGGGTTTTTGTTAAATGTGAGCCAAAATCATCACAATTAAAAGAACCAAAGACTTAAACTACTTCAGTCTGTGTGCATTGAATTTATTTAATACACGAGTATCACAATTTGAGTTGAATTACTGAAATAAATGAACTTTTCCACAACATTCTAATTTATTGAGATGCACATGTATAAGTACCTCTTGTTCGTATGGCATTGAACGAATAAAATAATAATAAAAAAAATAAATAATAATAATAATAATAAAAATAAATAAATAAAAAAACATGATGTGATGTTTCGTTCTCTTCTTATATGTGAATATTCCCAACACTCTGACAGTGCGATCTCTGTATATGAATATGGGATTTTTATCATATTTCTGAAATATCTAAAATACGTGTCTTTATTAATCTAAAAATGGACGGAAAGACACGTCTTATTGGCGAAATTAAATAACAGTTACACTGAGTGTCATTTACATCATATTTATTTTCATTTTAAAGCAACAGAATTTAAATGATATCCACTTTATCAGCAACAGCGCATGAACGTGACTCTCGCGATATCTGCGTTGCGATATCCCGCGATATCTGCCTTTGATCTCGAAGGTCTGACAGCTGTTATTTCACTCCTCCCCAGATTGCAGTCGTCTACTCGCGTCTACTTTCAAAGCGAGGCTTTTGGCATCTCAAACGAGAATAATTATGTACTGGAGACGTCATTAAGTGATGACGTAAAAGAACCGGTTCAAGGAAACGAACTGTCCGAAAGAACTGGTTGGCATGAATCGGTCTTCCCATCACTACTGGAAACCAGTTGAGATGTGTTCGTTCCTAGACAACAGGTTCGCGTCATTACAATTTTGGCGCCATTGAAAACAAAGTGCATCTGCTATAAAGGAAATTATTGAACAATAGTGATCAGTCAAAACACATGCCCCTTGGCCAATGAGACAAAACTTATAAAGGAGGAGAAGATCTCAAGTTGGTGTTGATATCAGTCTTAAATCTCAGGTTTGTGATAATGTGTATCTTCGCTAGAGCGAAGTAAGCCACGTATATAGTCCGGCCTGAATTTCCTATAATTTTAGTTTTGACGCAATAGCATTTCCTGTTCATAAAAATATATCCGTGCAATTAAGGAAGTATATAGACTAGCGTCATATCGTGCATTTCATCATCTGTTGAATAACTGAGTGTATGTCATATTGATACATATATCATTAGTAACACAAACGGAAAACGTGACGTGATTTTAGGCGGTTTTTTTTTTTTTTTTTTTTTTTTTGTAAAGGATGCGACGAGCAAGGAGTTGCCGAGGCAAGTCTGAAGCGGAATCAGGCAGTGAAGCTTCTGTGGTGAAGACAGGTATACATTTCAGTGAACATGCCAGAACAACAAACATTTTTTCTCGTGTCATGCTTTGTAGCTTGACAAGCAGTCAAGCTACACAGACTGCCTTTCTCAACAAATAACCACATGCATAAGCACATCAAGTTGCTAAATTGTAATTTAATTGCTCTAATTTACACTTATTGTTGTATTTATTAGACTTTCATATGGAGCAAAACACTCTGCAGTTGCTTATGCAAGTCTTTGTTTTCCAGTTTGGCAGTGGAAGGGGGACAATGGTGAGTGGGAACCATACTCTTCAGCAGTCTGTGTCCAGTTGGATTCAGCAAAGCAGGCTGGTGAAAAGTCTGTGTCACTGGCAGATAGACCTGGTTATGAAGTGGATCTTGTGAAAATGACACAGATTAACAGTGTGACCAAGTATAAGCGGAAAATACGCCTTCAAAAAGTGAAGTCAGGTATGCCATGGTGTGTCACGGTTTGTTAGCAGCACTACATGACGTTATGGCTATAGTGAAAATTACAGCAGCTGATTTGTTGCATTGCAGATCAGAATGAAGGGGATGCTTTGAATGGTAATAATGGCACAGGTGTGGTTCAGGTTAAAGAAGAGGAAGAGGAGCAGCAGCCGGCCTCCGAGAAGAGACGCAATGAAGGGAGAAGTCAGAAGGCGAGCAAAGCCAAACCCATTGCCAAAGAGGAAAGTGAAGGTAATGCTTCCCTCTTATTAATATTAAAATAAAAGTTGACCCAAAAATGAAAATTCTCTCATCATTTATTCACCCTCAGGTCATCCCAGATGTGTATGACTTTCTTTCTACTGAAGAACACAAATGAAGATTTTTAGAAGAATATATCAGCTCTGTAGGTCCATACAATGCAAGTGAATGGTGACCAAAAAACTCTAAAAAGCACATAAAGGCAGCATAAATGTTATCCCTATGACTCCAGTGTTTAAATCCATGTCTTCTGAAGCTATCTGATCTGTTTTAAATAAGAACTGACCAAAATATAACTCAATATTCACTATAAATCTTGACATCTGCAGTCTCCTTGGCGATCATGATTTCAAGCTCGATTACACTTGCAAGCGCCATCTAGCACTTAGCGCGTGTGTCAAGCATTATGAAGTGTAATCGAACTTGAAATCATGATCCTGCCTAGAGACTGCAATGGCTAGATGTACAGTAAAAAAGGAGTTACATTTTGGTCTGTTCTCACCAAAAATCTTCATTTGTGTGCTTTAACAGGATGTTTAAAGAAACATAAATCTTATGTCTAAGTGTTTGGAATCAACAGCTTAAATTTTGTTCTTCTCTTGTATAAATACAGTTCAATGAGGAACTTTAGAGGAAGTGTCACTTTTTGCATGAAATTTATTGGAAAGACACTCACTGGCCACTTTATTAGGAACACCTGTACATCTACTTATTAATTCAATTATCTTACCAGCCAATTGTGTGGCAGCGGTGTAATGTATAAAATCATGCAGATACGGGTCAGGAGCTTCAGTTAATGTTCACATCAACAATCAGAATGTGAATCTCAAATGTGATCACAGTGATTTCGACCATGGCATGATTGTTGGTGCCAGATGGGCTAGTTTGAATATTTCTGTAACTGCTGATTTCCTGGGATTTTCACACACAACAGTCTCTAGAGACCAAGAGAATGGTGCGAAAAATAAAAAACATCTAGTGAGTGGCAGTTCTGTGGGCAAAAACGGCTTGTTAATGACAGAGGTCAGAGGAGAATGGCCAGACTGGTCCAAGCTGACAGGAAGGTGACAGTAACCCAAATAAACACACGTTACAACAGTGCTATGCAGAAAAGCATTTCTGAATGCACAACATGTTGAACCTTGAGGCAGATGGGCTACAACAGCAGAAGACTATGTTGGGTTCCACTTCTGTCATCCAAGACCAGAAAACTGAGGCTGCAGTGGGTCTACCATTTGTGTACCTCAGCAGAAATCCAGACTTGTCAGACCAGGCAATGTTTTTCCAATCATCTACTGTCCAGTTTTGGTGAGCCTGTGCACACTGCAGCCTCGGTTTCCTGTTCTAAGCTGACAGAAGTGGTACCCGGAGGGGTCTTTTGCTGCTGTAGCCCATCTGCCTCAATGTTCGACGAGTTGTATGTTCAGAAATGCTTTTCTGCATAGCACTGTTGTAACACATGTTTATTTGGGTTACTGTCACCTTCCTGTCAGCTTGGACCAGTCTGGCCATTCTCCTCTGACCTCTGTCATTAACAAGCCATTTTCGCCCACAGAACTGCCACTCGTTTTTTCCACACCATTCTCTTTACACTCTAGAGACTGTTGTGTGTGAAAATCCCAGGAGATCAGCAGTTACAGAAATACTCAAACCAGCCCGTCTGGCACCAACAATCATGCCACAGACAAAATCACTGAGATAAAATTTTTTTCCCCATTCTGATGGTTGATGTGAACATTAACTGAAGCTCCTGACCCATATCTGCATGATTTTATACATTACATTGCTGCCACACGATTGGCTGATTAGATAATCGCATGAATAAGTAGATGTACAGGTGTACCTAATAATAAAGTGGCTGGTGAGTGTATTTTAGCATGTTTTAGTATTGAGGAGACCACAGTGCGTTCACAGTGTTAGGAAAGTGACCAAAAGTTAACGTTTACTTTTGATCCAGTTGCTTATGGCCTTATATTTCTCACATGTTTAAGCAGAGGTTGTGAAGATGGTGGTGATGAAGGGGAAGGCCCCAGTTGACCCAGAATGCAAGGCTAAAATAGGAAAAGTAATTGTTTTAATTGTCTTACAAAATTATTGTAATTACAGTGTTTGGATGCTTTTGGTTTAATCGAATACATGTATACTCTCCAGTAAACCTAGTTTGGTTTAAAACATGCTTCTAATTCGATTTTCTCCCTTTTGTTATTCACAGGCCCACGTCTACAGCGAGGGGACTGATGTATATGATGTTCTGCTTAATCAGGTAAATAATGAGTATCTTCAGTCCATCAAGAGTTATAATATGCAGAACATGACAGTGTGATGTGTTTTTCCTTTGATTTCAACTCTCTATTACAGACTAATCTTCAGTTCAACAACAATAAATATTACCTGATCCAGCTCCTTCAGGATGACAGTGCAAAGGCCTACAGTGTGTGGATGAGGTGGGGGAGAGGTATGTGCTGAAGGGTGTGTTTGTCAGTCCTCTAAAATTATATAGAGACAGCTCAGACAAATTCCCAGGCTTAATACCAAGCTGAAACAAACACCTGGAGCTTAGTTAATCATCTTCCATATTCACTTTTTTCAACACCAGTGGGTAAAGTTGGACAGAACAGCTTGATTAGCTGTGGGGGGAATCTATCGCAGGCCAAAGACACCTTCAAGAAAAAGTATGTTAATCTTTTACCTGTATTTCATCATGCTTTTCTTTTTTTGGGGGGGGGTTTCCCCTTTTTCACCCAATTTGGAATGCCCAATTCCCAGTGCGCTTTTAAGTCCTCATGGTCATGTAGTGATTCACCTCAATCCGGGTGGCGGAGGATGAATTCCAGTTGCCTCCAGTTTGAGACCATCAACCCGTGCATCTTATCACGTGGCTTGTTGAGCGCGTTGCCACGGAGATATAGCGCGTGTGGAGGCTTCACGCCATACACCGCGGCAACCATGCTCAACTCACCACATGCCCCACTGTGAACGATCCACATTATAGTGACCACGAGGAGGTTACCCCATGTGACTCTACCCTCCCTAGCAACTGGGCCAATTTGGTTGCTTAGGAGACTTGGCTGGAGTCACTCAGCATGCCCTGGGATTTGAATAGTGAACTCCAGGGCCCCATTTCATCATGCTATTGATTAATGTATGTGAAGTATAAGTTGATATATGTCATGACAGAAAATTACAGATGCTGTTTATATGCAGGTTCTTTGACAAAACCAAGAATGAGTGGGAACATCGAGCAAATTTCGAGAAAGTTGCAGGAAAATATGACACGGTGTTTGTAGACTACAGCATTGAGGACAAGGTAAGAAGATTTCTCCTTGTTTTACTTTTAAAATCACATGATCCATTGCCTCTGTTTCATTTTTCCTTGTATGCATTTATAAACCTATAGGAGGAAGACGAGGCCAAGGTATCCTCTCTTCCCCACAAAAAGCCCTGCCAACTGAACAGCAAAGTTCAATCTCTCTTAGAGCTTATATGTGACCTGAAAGCCATGGAAGAGTGTGTGCTGGAGATGAAGTTTGACACCAAAAAAGCTCCACTAGGTCAGTGAGTGTGCATTTATGTTTCAAACTCGTGCATTCTTAGCAATGATGAATGCATGCAAATCAAAAAACAAAAATTAGTGTTTTTATTTATACAACAAATTGTAAATGAAACACAAGGACTGTGTAAATGGGAGATGTTGATATTATTTATTTTTCTTGAAGGAAAATTAACTGCAGAGCAAATTCGAGCCGGTTATGTCTCTCTGAAGAGAATTGAGGAGTGTTTGAAGAGGAAAGGTTGTAATAAGGAACTGCTGGATGCATGCAACCAGTTCTACACTTGGATCCCCCATGACTTTGGGTAAATTGACTCCATAGTTACATTTCATTTGACATAAAATCTGTATAATTTCCCTTTTTAAGTATTATTATTTTTAAGGAATTTTTGTCACTCCTGATCACTTAATTTAAATTTTAGGTTGCGGACACCCCCTGTCATACGATCAGAGGAGGAGATAAAGGAAAAGATTGCTTTGCTTGAGGTGTGACAGAGTGTAATCACTGCTTGCTTCATAGGCAATACACTACAGATTGGGTGTTGAATAGGGCTGTTTTTTTTGAGTGCTTTTTAACTGCATTCTCATTGTATCGGTCTGTGTTTTTGGTCAATTCCTGCAGACTTTTAAGTTTGTGCTCTCACACTTCAGACTGATAGTGATAATTGTGTGTGAAGTAAAGATATTTGCTCTTGTTTGATGTCTTTCACTCGGTTTCTGTCTCTTAGGCTCTGAGTGACATTCAGATTGCAGTGAAAATGGTTCAGTCCAGTGTTCAGAGCGATGAGCATCCGTTGGACAGACATTATCGCTCTCTAAAGTGTGGACTGCAGCCACTGGATTCTGACAGCAATGAATATAAGGTAAATACAAGACTTGTTACTTTTATGATTGAAGTATAATCCTAATCACTAAATCTTGGATGTTAACTACACACTAAGTAGCCTTAGCTTTTAAGTGCTTATTTATTATTTGCTTGCATTTTTGTCTTGATTACCCCAATTTTACATTCCTCCATGTCTCTGTGAAGATCATAGAGAAGTATCTTCAGTCTACTCATGCACCCACCCACACTGACTACACAATGACCATCCTGGACATCTTCGCTGTGGAGAGAGAGGGCGAGAAGGACAACTTCAATTCTCAGCTGGACAACCGGTACCAAACAACATTCTCATTTATGGTAGTTTTGTCAATTAGACAAAGCTGTGCTTTTTTAGCACTGTTGCACGCTGAAAATCACTATGTACTACGCCATATAAAAGGAACTGCCCAGCCACATCTTTGGTTCTGGTTTTAGTGTGTGTGTGTGTGTGGCTTTGTGTTATGTAAGTCTGTCTATGTATTACACATTATAGAAGTTGTTTTTATATATGTGTGAATAATAGGATGCTCTTGTGGCATGGCTCTCGTCTGTCTAATTGGGTGGGGATCTTGAATCAGGGGCTGCGAGTGGCCCCTCCAGAGGCTCCTGTAACTGGATACATGGTGAGAAGAAGATACATGCTATATCTCATATATGGCTAAATTAATAAAATGTCTAACATATTCTTTGTCTACATGTAAACCAGTAGAGCATTTGAGTGATCAAGATATATGAAGATAATGGAAAAAATATTTAATGATGTGCTTTTCTGTTTCCTGTTTAGGTTAGGAATCTCGTGCACTTTTTATTATGTACTCTTATTGCCTCTTTCTTTCAAGTAAAGTCAAGTACAAAACAATAATAATAAATGGCATGACCTAAAATGTCACAAGTGCGTGCCTTGTAGCAGACTCTATAGTCCTTCTGCAATGACTCTTGATAAGTTTTCCTCCCCCTGTAGTTTGGTAAGGGGATCTACTTTGCAGACATGTCCTCAAAAAGTGCCAATTACTGCTTTGCTAATCAGAGCAGCTCTATAGTCCTTCTGCAATGACTCTTGATAAGTTTTCCTCCCCCTGTAGTTTGGTAAGGGGATATACTTTGCAGACATGTCCTCAAAAAGTGCCAATTACTGCTTTGCTAATCAGAAGAACAACCAGGGACTCCTGCTACTGTGTGAGGTTGGTTTTTCCAGTGCAGTAAGATTGTGACCAAATTTAATTTCTAAACCTCAAAGATCTATTACCACTGCCAGACTTGCATACCGTTTTCCCTCTACAGGTTGCCCTTGGGGACAGTAATGAACTCTTGGATGTAGATTACAATGCTGCCAAACTACCTTCTGGGAAACATAGCACTAAAGGCCTAGGACAAACTGCACCTGACCCAAACAACAATGCTACATTGTGAGTATGCTTGTACATTTTATTGGTGTCTAGTTTTATGTAATTGAGTAACATGTTAAAGGGATAGTTCACCCCAAAATGAATATTCTGTTGTCATTTATGCACCTTCATGTTGTTACAACCTATATGGCTAACCTTCTTACATGGAACACCAAAAGGAGATGTCGGACAGAATTCTAAGCCTAGTGCACACCAGTGTTGTATTACTCGAGTCCAGGACTTGGACTCAAGTCCGACTAGAGTTGCGATATTGATGACTTTTGACTCGTCTCAGACTTTAACACTAATGACTTAGACTTGGACTCGAGCATTGGGTGCATTCTGACTTGGAAGAGAGGACTCGTTACAACTGTTAACTTTTGCATTCTGCCCTTTTATGGCTTGAGATCACATGCATGTCCTGCTATGCACCTGTTGCGCGAGCACGAATCTTTGTGCTCACACGTGGATTTCTTTTGCTTTCACTCAAAACTGGACGTGCACTCAAATCTCCCTGCTCTTGTTCAGAGAGTGCGTGTGCCACTCAAAACATGTCATGTGTACTCAGATCTATTATAATGCAAAATAACTCTGCCTCTGTTTATTCACACAAATATTCTGCCTCTGTAGACATGGTATAGTGGAAGAATACCGGAGTTTGATCAACTCGCCATTTGGTCGGTGGTGCATAATACATGGTTAAAGTTGTACTGTAAGAATGATATTCTGATGCTCACTGACAGTGTAAAAGAACACGTTGGACTCAAGTCCTCTCAAAACTTTCACCTCAGTAGAAAACTTACCTGCACAAGTTTGTCTAGAACGCATAAAGGATTTTTCAGAATCTCTGTGGCAGCACATACAGTTGAAGTCAGAAGTTTACAGACACTTGAAGTTGAAGGTTGAAATCATTAACTCATTTTGTAACCACTTCACAGATTTCATATTAGCAAACTATAGTTTTGGCAAGTCATTTAGGACATCTACTTGTTCTTGACCCGAGTAATTTTTCCAACAATTGTTTACAGACAGATGATTTAACTTTTAATTGACTATATCACAATTCCAGTGGGTCAGAAGTTTACATTCACTAAGTTAACTGTGCTTTTAAGCAGCTTGGAAAATTCCAGAAAATGATGTAAAGCCTTTAGGAATTAGCTTCTGATAGGCTAATTGGAGTCAATTGGAGGTGTACCTGTGATGTATTTTAAGGCCTACCTTCAAACTCAGTGCCTCTTTGCTTGATATCATGGGAAAATCAAAAGAAATCATCCAAGACCACAAAAACATTATGAACCTCCAATGCCTGAAGTTACCACGTTCATCTGTACAAACAAAAGTACGCAAGTATAAACACCATGGGACCACGTAGCCATCATACCGCTCAGGAAGGAGACGCATTCTGTCTCCTAGACATGAACATATTTTGGTGCGAAAAGTGCAAATCATCCCAGAACAACAGCAAAGGACCTTGAAGATGCTGTAGGAAACAGGTAGACAAGTATCTATATCTACAGTAAAACGAGTCCTATATTGACATAACCTGAAAGGCTGCTCAGCAAGTAAGAAGCCACTGCTCCAAAACCGCCATAAAAAGCCAGACTACAGTTTGCAAGTGCACATGGGGACAAAGATCTTACTTTTTGGAGAAATGTCCTCTGGTCTGATGAAACAAAAATTAAACTGTTTGGCCATAATGACCATCGTTATTTTTGGAGGAAAAAGAGTGAAGCTTGCAAGCTGAAGAACACCATACCAACCATGAAGGATGGGGGTGGCAGCATCATGTTATGGGGGTGCTTTGCTGCAGGAGGGACTGGTGCACTTCACAAAATAGATGGCATCATGAGGAAGGAAAATTATGTGGATATATTGAAGCAACATCTCAAGACATCAAGTTAAAGCTCGGTCACAAATGGGTCTTCCAAATGGACAATGACCACAAGCATACCTCCAAAGTTGTGGCAAAATGGCTTAAGGACAACAAAGTCAAGGTATTGGAGTGGCCATCACAAAGCCCTGACCTCAATCTGATAAAAAATGTGTGGTCAGAACTGAAAAAGCATGTGCGAGCATGGGCAAAATGGGCCAAAATTCCAGCAACTTATTGTGAAAAGCTTGTGGAAGGCTACCCAAAACGTTTGACCCAAGTTAAACAATTTAAAGGCAATGCTACCAAATGCTAATAAAAGCTGAAATAAATCATTCTCTCTACTATTATTATGACATTTCAGAAGAAATTAAAATAGTGATCCTAACTGACCTAAGACAGGGAATGTTTTCTACAATTAAATGTCAGGAATTGTGAAAAACTGAGTTTAAATGTAATTGGCTAAGGTGTATGTAAACTTCTGACATCTAATTTTTTATTTCCTTGATTATTGTATAGGCCTATATACAACATTGTGATAGAATTGTATTAAGTTCTCAAGTAATTATTCAAGACAAAGAAACATTTAGTACCAAAATAAGAACAAAGAAACAAATGAAGGAAACTGCTTGAAGTTTCTAAAAGCAATATCAAACATTCAAGTAACATTAAGAAAAGAAAAAACCTACAGAGATGGTATTGTTATTGTTTGTATGGTTTCTTGTACTACACTTTGAAAGGCTGAATGTGTGCGTGTGTGCCAATAAACTTAATATAGCAACAGAATTGTTTTGTTTTTTTTTTGCTTATTTTATGACATAGACAAGGACTCGTATGCAGTTATTGGCAACTCGACTTGGATGACTCGGACACAATATTGGTGACTTGGAATTTGACTCGGACTTGAGCAGTGAGGACTTGGACTCGGCTCGATCTAGTGACTTGATTACAACACTGGTGCACACTAGGCGACACAAGCTGGTCTCCTTTGTTGTTTTGAGTTGGCAACTGGTCTGTTTTTGCAAACAGCAGTGGAGCGCTGCCTAATAAAACGAGTTTAAACTTTGATGGTTACGTGCGGATTTAAAGGGAAATTACCGTCCAAACGGAAATTTTTATAAAGCAAAGGTATGGACATGCACGAGAATTTCACAAAATTCTTCAGTGTGTCTGATATCAACATGCAGGGACACAGATATGAGAGGCACGCTCATTAAAATGCACAAATTATGACTTAAGACATGATAGACCTTACAGATTAATTTTCTGTAAAGCTGCTTTGAAACAATGCGTTGTGAAAAGCACTATACAAATAAAAATGACTTGACATGATTAGAAGCTCAGTTACAGGTACTGCACTAAAATAATTCTGCCCTAAACGCCATGTTTGCTTGCAGTTAAGAGAAACTGTGTGGCAGTTTTAGCACTTTATTATCATTCAGTAATACACTACAATAATACAATACATCAGCAATAATTGATGTATGTCCTCATGAAATTAAAGACTCTCCCATTGAAATCCAAATGCAAGTGGACAAAAGAGACGACCAGGTGTAACGGTGATGCTTGTACACTTCTGAACGGATCATCCAAAACGCATCTTAATAGCAGGTGAGCACTGGGCCTCAGTTGGGGAAGAATGGTCGTGTAATTGATACACCCAGTCTGCGATCAGTAGTGTGCACATTAAAACGACAGGGTGCAGACTGTTAGTCGTATAATGTGTGCTTGGCTTTAGTCTCAGTCACCATGCTCTTTAAGTGCTTATTTTTTCCATACATTGAAAGTGAATGGTAACTTAGTCTGCCAGTCTCAAACATTCTACCTAACATCTCCTTTTGCATTTCACTGAAGAAAGTCAGTCATACTGGTTTTAAATGAAACATGCGTGAGTAAATGAAGACAGAATTTTCTTTTTTGTGTGTAAACTGTCCCTTTAATGCAGTAAACTGAATAACTAAGAACACCCTGATCCTCTAATTATTTTGTCTTTTGTCTCTCAGGGATGGTGTAACAGCATGGGGCCATGTGTAAAGACTAGGGTGGGACAGAAAGGTGGCTACTCCCTCCTTTATAACGAGTACATTGTTTATAAGCCTGCCCAGACACACATGAGATTCCTCCTCAGAGTTCAGTTTAACTTTCCATCACTGTGGTGAGGCAGACGGTATTCTTTACATTTAGCACACTGACAGTCTAATAAATAATGGCCTGTTGTGGAGGACCTAACCTTTAGTAACGCACAGATCATCCATGAAGGGGAATAAAAACTGAAGAATGTTTTACAAGAAGATATACAAATTGTTCTGCTGTTGTCTGTTTGAATGACAATTAAAGCTATCTGAATTGGATAATTTCCTTTAACATGAGAGGAATATTGCTGTAATATCTATGTAACACAATTTGTGTTCCTGGGTAGTAAATGTTATTTCCTAATTGCTTATGCCTCAAAAGTATAGAAAATGGCTATTATTCCCCACAAACTTTGCTTTTGTGACCAGGACAGTGATATTTTGAAATGTACCTATTTCCAATGAGAAAACGGGCAAATTTGTGTCTTTTTGTTCACATAAAGTCAGAAAAAAACAACATATGAATCCAAATGAACATGTATTTATACTAAAGTATTACAAAAATGACTACAAAAGATTTAGAAGTTTGCAGTTTTTCGAGATTTACGATTATACTGTAAATCACTTTTATGAATAAGCCCCCAAATGTAGCCTCCCATCATGTTCTCGTTATACTGTCCTTGGTAGCGGCGTTCAAAATCTAGTATATCCTGATGGAAGCGCTCGCCTTGCTCCTCCAAGTACGCTCCCATGTTCTCTTGAATTGATCAAGATGAGCATCATGGACTTTGAGGGACATCCCACAGCCCATTGTGCCTTAGTTCTTCACCAGTGTCTCAATCAGCTCCACATAGTTTTTGGCCTTGTGATTGCCCAGGAAGCCCCGAACCACTGCGACAAAGCTGTTCCAAGCAGCTTTCTCCTTAATAGTGAGCTTCTTGGGGAATTCATTGCACTCCAGGATCTTCTTTATCTGTGGTCCGACGAAGACACCGGCTTTGACCTTTGCCTCAGACAGCTTAGGGAAGAAGTCTTGAAGGTACTGGAAGGCTGCCAACTCC
Organism: Myxocyprinus asiaticus; assembly: GCF_019703515.2. NCBI lineage: Eukaryota > Metazoa > Chordata > Actinopteri > Cypriniformes > Catostomidae > Myxocyprinus > Myxocyprinus asiaticus. The sequence continues at coordinate 38,925,175 of NC_059349.1, forward strand.
TTATCTAGAGCTCTGACAAATTGTTTCTTAAGGCCCAATTTGATATGCAGTGGTTGCATCAGCACCTTCTGGGGGTCCACCAGTGGCTCCCACTTGACGTTGTTCCAACCCACAGAGAACTCGGTCCGCTGTGGCCAGTCCCACCTGTGGTAGTGCACCTTGGTGTCCCTGATGTCCCAAAGGCAAAGATAGCAGGGAAACTGCCATGGAGACCCATCAGGAATGCCACCATTTTGAAGTCTCCTATGACCTCCCAGCCATACTCATCATACTTCAAGGCGTCCAGCAAGGTCTTGATGCTGTTGTAATCCTCTTTGAGGTGCACCAAGTGAGCCAGGGGAAGAGATGGGTACTTGTTACCATTATGGAGCAGCACGGCTTTGAGGCTCCTGGATGAGCTGTCAATGAAGAGGCGTCACTCATTCTGGTTACAGGCGATTCCGATTGCCTCGAACAGACTGGTCACATTGTGGCAGAAGCAGAGCCCATCTTGACAGGTGAAGAAGCTGGAAAAAGTTTGGTGATGCTTCCTCTGATCTGCGACTTGCACACTTTCATCCAACAAGTTCCACTGCTTGAGCCTAGATGTCAAAAGCTCGGCGTTGGACTTGGTGAGACCAAGATCTCCAATCAAGTCATTGAGGTCTTTTTGGTTGGGGTAGTATGGGTTTCTTTCCTCAGCTCCACCTCTGAAATCCCTCAAAGTCCAAATCCTTGATGATCATCTTGATAAATTCAAGGAGAACATAAGAGTGTACTTGGAGGAGCAAGGTGAGTGCTTCCATCAGGATATACTGGACTTTGAACGCCGCTACCAAGGACAGTATAACGAGAACATGATGGGAGGCTACATTTGGGGGCTGATTCATGAAAATGATTTACAGTATAATCGTAAATCTCGAAAAACTACCCCGCTTCTAAATCTTTTGTAGTCATTTTTGTATTACTTATAAATCCAAATGAACATATATTTAATGTTGTTTTTTTTTCAGACTGTATGTGAACGAAAAGACACAAATTCGCCCGTTTTCTCATTGAAAATAGGTCAATTTCAAAATATCACTGTCCTGGTCACAAAAGCAAAGTTTGTGGGGAATAATAGCCATTTTCTATACTTTTGAGGCATAAGCAATTAGGAAATAACACTTACTACCCAGGAACCAAAAAATAATAATTTGTTACACAGTGTTATTAATCAATTGTTATGTATTATATTTTCTGTTTGTATACTGTGTTATAAAGATGTATTTGCTTTTGGTGACATTTCTTTTTGTGAGTGGAATCAATAAAATATTTCTGTAAAGTTCGTTATCATTAGTTAATGCTTTAGGTGTCATAAACTAACATTGAACAATATACAGTATATTTGACAGCATTTATTAATCTTTGTTAATGCTTAATTTATAAAAATACAATTGTTCATTGTTAGTTCATAGTGCATTAACTAATGTTAACATACTGTACACAACATTTGATTTTAAAAATATATTACTATATCTTAAAATTAACATAAACCAAGATCAATAAATGCTCAAAGTATTGTTCATTCTTAGTTCATGTTTATTAATGTTGTTAACAAATGGAATCGTAAAGTGTTAATATTTCTTTAAAAAATAAATTAATAATAATAATAATAATTCCTTAACCAGGAAACTGGAAGGCTGGAAAATGACTAGAATGACTGGAAAATGCATTGGTCAAAATGGTGGGAATGGGTATAAATATAGCAAAGTTTATTATGATTTCATTTAAGCATAACTGAGGAGCAATATGGTTACATTATTTGCATGAGGAGAAAGATGAATTAATTATTCAGTCATTATCAATAAGGTCAGTGTGTTTATCATTATAGATATGCTCTATGTCATGCAATGTGTGCAGATTTTAAGTACCATGTACTGTATATGTTCCAGTATGTATGCATGGGTTTAGTTTCTGGAGCCACCACCCAGAATCATAAGTATGTAGAGGAATATCATAATGATCCAGGTAGAGAAATAAGGCAGCAAAGACATACTCTTCAGCACTAAGGTGGTATTTCTGCCTGCCAATCATCAACTGACAATCCACTGCCAGGAGCTACAGAGATAGAAACAAAGAGATGCTAATTATTTTGTTAGGCATTTGCATGTAGTTTTTTATTGTATAGTTAAATATTGAAATGCATGAGTAAATCGACAAATAGTATGAGCAGAATGCCGTTACAAACAGTGAAGACCACACGGGTCTTAAAGAAGCAAGAAAGTGAAAAAAAGATGTAACTTGAAATTGTGGTAAAAAAGAAATTAGTTTAGACAGAGCAGCTGTGAGGACCAGAGAGAGAGAATGATCGTGAAATGGACTTTGTGCCTCTGCGACAGGACCGCCAGGCGCCGCTCATTCACTGACCGCAGAGAGAGTTAGGTCATAGACCTGGATGAGTGAACTGAAATAAAAGGGAGCTGTTCCATTTGCTGTCCTGAAGGCCAGAGTCAAAGCCTTGAATTTGATGTGGGCAACTAGTGGCAGCCAGTGGAGTGAAATCAAGAGTGGGGTGACGTGAGCCCTCTTTGGCTGATTGAAGACCAGACGTGCTGCAGCGTTCTGGATCAACTGCAGTGGCTTAATCATGCTAGCTGGGAGTCCGGCCAACAGGGCATTACTGTAGTCCAGCCTTGAAATGACCAGAGCTTGGATCAGGATTCCTTGGCAAGGTTGAGCTGAAGGTGACGTTCCATCATCCAGGCTGAGATCTCAGAGAGGCAGGCAGAGATATGAGCTATAACGGTGGGGTCGTCAAGCAGAAACAACAGAGCTGTGTATCACCTGCTGAGCAGTGATAGGAGAAACCATGTGCCTTAAAGGTGCTGTTTGTGATTTTTTTTTTTTTTTTTCATGGAGAGGTATGCAAAAGAAATCCTACTCCCTAAAATATATTAATGAAATAAATGTTGTAAGATATCTCACCTGTCTCTGTGACAGCACTAGACTCTAAACAGCAAATAAAAATGTGTCTGTGGTCTGCAGACAATAGCGCTTTTGACCTGTTAATCATTTTGCGTGTTCTCAGTATTGTAGTTGCAGCGAATTATTGAGGCTTATTGCCATTTTTAAGCCATGTTGTTCATAACAGTTGTCTGCTGAGGACACTATTTTGCTGCTGTTGTTTTAAACAAACGTTTCTGCATGATGTTGGTCTCAATAAAGCTCATTTGTTATCTTTGGAGTGCAGGGTTTTGGAAAGAGGGGGTGTGGCTAATTCAACGGCTCAGTCTCGTGGATTTAAATTGCTTACAGCACCTTTAATGATAGGTCCGAGTGATGTAGTGTAGATCGAGAAAAGGAGGGCTCCAAGCACTGGTCCCTGAGGAACACGTGGCTTGGACACCTCTCCTCTCCAGGTGACCTTGAAGGATCTGCCTATGAGGTATGAATCAACCATCCAAGCATAGTTCCTGTGATGCCCATTTTATCTAATGCATTTCACTGTAAACCCTAAAGTTGTCATTACTGGAAATATCAAGTTGTCTTAATTTAGTTTTACTTGAAATGTCAGGTTTTGGGCTCATAAGTCAAATATTTAAGTTCACTGAACTTATTTATCTTAAAAATCCATAGGCTTTAAGAGTTAATAACTCAAAGTTTTGAGTACAAAATTGAGGCTATGGGGAATTTGCTCTTGAATTATTAAATTATAATTCCATGGTCAAAGGGAAGTTATGGGGGCATTTAAATAGTCATCATTAGGAATTTATAGAGGTTTTAGTTCTTTTGTAGTATTATGTTGTTTTGTTTCAAATAGTTGTTTCGTGTGATGTCACCATTAGGGTGATCAGTGTCCCATTTGGTCAAGCTGGACCCTGTTGACAAATTCTTGCAGTTAAAGTGAAGGAATATTTTAGGGGCGTTAAAAAATATTGTATCGTATTGTATTATACGATACAACGCTCACTATACAATACCATATCGTACAATACATAAACAAACACATTATAGTGCAATTAAAACCAAAAAGCACAATACTGAAAGCTAAGGAACAGTCTTCTCCCTGGAGAGGCGCTCACAGGAAAACAGAGCAACACACTTACAGTACATAGGCAAGAAGATCGATGGCAAATGGCAAGTAGATTGTACTGTTGCAGTACAGCTTGTCGAATTTGCAAACGGTGGCATGTCCTGGTGCTTCAGTACATCAAACATGTCATTTTATTTATGCCAACATATTTCCAAGTTTTCAGTATTCTTTTCAGATCCTTGTACCTGCTTATTTGTGGCCTTGGGCATTATTTATATGTCCACAATATTTCTTGTAACTTGTAATTCTCAATGTATTGTGATTTATAAACAAACTGAACATAACTGGGCAGAGAAAAGTATAATGGTGAATGAGATGACCAGAGTCAGTCCTAATGCAATGACAACTGCAGTTGTGTTGTGATATGAGGCTACAGTTCCCACAATGTAGGACAGACTCAGAGTGACCACTGACTGCAGATACACAAGAGTTTAATGTGTTGAGTGTAATTACAACATATACTCCCTGCCTCCTGGCCAGCTTATAATTTTCAAAAATGTTTTCTGATTGATTTTTAATAGGGAACTTTGTTTTGAAATAGATGGCACAAAGGCTCTGCGTCTAATAACATGCAATGACCTTTAATTTAATTATAGTCAAAATCTACAACCAGCTATCAAGGACATGCACATCCTCAAAACTGAATATGGAAAACAAACAAGTGAGGAAATCTAATGGAAAACGTCCTCATACTGTATAATTATAGGTGGCCGTAATGGATGTAATGTGATGTTATAGATGTAATGCAAAGTATGAAGACATTAATACACAAACTCAGCAGTCCCACCAGGTTCCAGGGATGAGCTTGACTGAATGAGGAACAAAAGCTAAGACACATGGCCACCATTAGAAAGATCATATAGGAGCTAAGGTACACCCAAATGTTACTCTGCACAGCTGCCTTAACTGTACTTGAGAAGGTGAACACACAGACTATACTGAAGGTGACTACTAACTCAAGTGTTACCACACTGAACACCTGTACGTGCCGACAGAGATGTGAGATTACAATGAGTACCAACACATTTATGGTGTCACATATTCACAAATATAGTTCTCACCTTCCTGATAAATGCTCTGCTAATTTTGTCCTCAAATAATGCTGTGATTAATTGAGTGCTCTCAGCTGCATCATTGTCATCGGTTATAGAGAACAAACGTGCTTTATGATCACTTAAAGGGAAGACCGGGGCTAGTTGTCACACTTGGAATTTGTCTCAAGGGGCATATCTCAGTAACTACATGGTTTTAAGTCTAATGTCTTCAAATATTCTCGAACTCTAGCATTGTTGGTTTTAAACATGTTCCAAAACCTTTTTAAATTACAGTAATTGTTGTAAATTTTATCCTCCAAGCCAAAATTCCAATTTCATCGTATTTTTGCTGTAGCTGTTGGGTAAACAAGTCAATGCAATGAAACGACACAAGCATACATTCAGCTATATAATGAAGATAGATTTTTTTTTAATTATATTTTGGTCCCACTTTATATTAGGTGTTTGCATAAAATCATGCGTGTACGGGTAAGGAGCTTCAGTTAATCTTCACATAAACCATCAGAATGGGGAAAAAATGTGATCTCAGTGATTTTGACCATGGCATGATTGTTGGTGCCAGACTGGTTTAAGTATTTCTGTAACTGCTGATCTCCTGGGATTTTCACGCACAACAGTCTCGAGTTAAATCAGAACGGTGCCAAAAACAAAAAACATCCAGTGAGTGGCAGTTCTGCGGACGGAAAAGCCTTGTTGATGAGAGAGGTCAACGGAGAATGGTCAGACTGGTTCGAGCTGACAGAAAAGCTACAGTAACTCAGATACCCACTCTGTACAATTGCAGTGAGCAGAATAGCATCTCAAAATGCACAACACGTCGAATCTTGAGGCGGATGGGCTACAACAGCAGAAGACCATGTCAGGCACTTTATTAGGACCATAGTGTTCCTTATAAAGTGCTCAGTGAGCCTATTTATTGTGTAACTACATGTTGTTCTACAAAATTCTCACAAGAGTCACATTTGGGCCTACTGAGATTGAGGTATAGGTGCATTATAATGCAACAACAAGAATTTACATAAGCATTTGATACAATGTACTTATTAAGTACATAGTAGTTAAAGACACCTAAAATAAAGTGGGTCCTATATTTTTAGATACAGTAAGTTTAGATTGATGAAAGTAGATTTTAAACAAAAGGCATTTTTAAGCAAAAGGACAAGGGTATTTTTCATAAATGTCACGTTTCTTTTTCACTACTATTTATCATTTTCAATATTTGTTGGTCAAAAATAATTTACTGTTTGTTTGTTTTTTTGTTTTGTTTTGTTTTTTGCTGCTTCATGATGTTGTGTGTGTGTGTGTGTGTGTGTGTTGCACGATAATTATTTTCGTTTAAATTTGGCTGAAAAGCCTATAATAGGCTGTGAATTGTCAGGTTCTGTTGCGACAACTTACCCCATATAGCAGGGGATGTTGTCATAAAAGGTTAGCATGTGAACTCTATCTTTTTACTGAAAAATAATGGTGAAAATGTCCAATAGCTTTTTTGTAGCCTTTAAGATACAAGTGCCTATACAAAAACTGACTTTCAAAACTAAACCTACATTGAAAAATATTCACCAGAGTCAAATGTGTGACAGCTATCCCTGATATGCCTTCCTATACCCAGACGTTTTTAAGTTGCAGAGCTATTGTGCAGCATAAAATAATTAAGTGTACATGGCCATTGCAAACAGCAAGAAACTTTCCTGTCAAATGTGGTAGCGTACCTGTCATCACTTCAGGTGCACTTGATACTTCTGCTTTATTGAAGCCTGCCTCCTTCGGTGACAGCTTGGGTGCAATATAACCGCAGGAACAGATGAGAGGTTTGTGGCAGTGCCTTGTGCATATGCAGGAGGCATATACCGAGGAGGAGAATCCATTGGTGCAATTGTTCCATAGTTAGGACCACTCTGAGTTGTATTGTGGCTCTGTTTGTCTGCCATCCTAAATAGAATGTGGTTAGTTACATTGTATTGTCAGAATGTCAAAAGAACAGGAAGAAAGTTTAGCACATTGGGGTCAAAGTGTAGATTTATATGAGATGCTTTTAATATGTCAATAAATGAGAATAAATACAGCTATGAAGAAATGAGAAAGAGCATATCAGAACAATAAAAACAAAAAAATGCGGTGTCTGCAGTGTCTCTGTGACAGCCTGTGGTTTCTTACAGTTTTCAAACAAACTGATAAACACTTTGAAACTATAACTTGCAAGCTACTCTAAGATAAAGTTGGGTAGTTAAAGGGGTAAAGTCCTAGGGTCTTCCATTTTAGGGTAAAGCCCCTTCAGGTAAATTATCTGTGTGTAGGACATTTGACCTGATCCATAATTATATTACATTGTGAGCTGTTGGCTGGGGCCATGTTTTGCAAGATTGAGTCATATGTTATTACACTGTAATGAACAACAATGATTCTCTCTCTTAAAGGAATTTTTCCGTGTTCAATACATGTTAATCTCAATCAACAGCATTTGTGGCATAATGTTGATTACCACAAAATTAGGTGGCTGCATAAAATCATGCATGTACGGTTCAGGAGCTTTAGATAATGTTCACATAAATCATCAGAATGGGGGAAAAATGTGATTTCAGTGATTTGGACCGTGGCATGATTGTTGGTGCCAGATGGGCTGGTTTAAGTATTTATGTAATAGCTGATTTCCTGGGATTTTCACACACAACAGTCTCTAGACTTTACTCAGAATTGTACCAAAAACAAAAAACATCCAGTGAGCAGCAGTTCTGTGGACGGAAAGGCCTTGTTGATGAGAGAGGTCAACAGAGAATGGCCAGACTGGTTTGAGCTGACAGAAAGGCTACAGTAACTCAGATAACCACGCTGTACAATTGCAGTGAGCAGAATAGCATCTCAAAATGCACATGTCGAATCTTGTGGCGGATGGGCTACAACAGCAGTAGACCACGTCAGGCATTTTATTAGGACCATAGTGTTCCTAACAAAATGCTCAGTGAGTCTATTTATTCTGTAACTACATGTTGTTCTGCAAAATTCTCATAAGAGTCACATTTGGGCCTACTGAGATTGAAGTGTAGGTGCAGTATAATGCAACTAGTATATTCATATAAATATTCAACTCAATTGTACAATAAATTAAATAAAGCAAATTAATCCTTAAACTGTTTGTGGTGAGTAATTGAACGTTTCAGGTGAAAGGTGTCTTTCAGGTGACTGCTCCCTTCTCAATTAGAATTTTTTTTCTGCCATATAATTCAGTCAGTCAGAGGCTCAAAAGCCAAAAGAAGGAAACTGATTTAAGAAATGGATTTTACCTAGGATAAGGATGAATGATGTAAATGGTGTAACTAAAAAGTGCAAGCATAAGTGGAGAGATGCGGTCCTCAAGACTGGAGGACACTCTGTGCGTTCAGTTGTTCTAATTGTGAGTACAGCAGTTTGCTACCTTTTGCTGTGTTTTGTTAATGAATATATGTTAAGTTGTCTGAATTCAGTATAAATTAAGCTCAACTGACAGCTTAATTTGGACTCACCCCTCCTTTTCTTAAAAAAAAAAAAAAAAAAATCCAGTTTTTTTTTCATACATGGTTTTTATTTTTTATCCATTTTCTAGTAGTTTTAGGAGGAGTCCTTCATGCCAGATGGAATCATACACCTTCTCAAAGTTCACAAAACAAGAGAAGACTTTTTTTTTTTTTTGGCTGTACATGCTCGTAAATGATTCTCTCTCTCTCTCTCTAAAAAGTTATGTTTATCATTTTTTAACTGTGGTGAAACAGAGAGGATTCTTCTCATTTAGTACACTTTTGGTATTTAATGTGAATAGAGATATAGTCTGTAGTTAAAGACCCATTAGGAAATAGTGACTTAAGAACTCTGGAGAATTACATATTGTTATGCTAATGTTTTTTGGCACTGCATGATAGACACATACAGTACATATGTGAAAAATCTGTAAACATAAGGAATATTTTAATATGATTGTTATTAATCAAAATATGTATTGATAATAACATTAACCAATATAAAAGTGGTTAATTGTTAGTTCATGGTTAACACATGTAGTTAACTAATGTTAAAGGAATAGTTCACCCAAAAATGAAAATTCTCTCATCATTTACTCGCCCTCATGCCATCGTAAAAAAGGACTTAAATATTGATGTGTTTCTCACCCACACCTATCATGTCGCTTCTGAAGACATGGATTAACTGGAGTCGTATGGATTACTTTTATGTTGACTTTGTGTTTTTTTGAGCTTTATGAGAACCAACAGAGCTGAGATATTCTTCTAAAAATCTTTGTTTGTGTTCTGCAGAAGAAAGTCAGTCATACACATCTGGGATGTCATGAGGGTGAGTAAATGATGAGAGAATTTTCTTTTTTGGGTGAACTATACATTTAACACATACAACCTTATTGTAAAGTGTTACCATTGATTTAAAGCATAAATAAGAAAGAGTACAGTTACATTATTATGGTTAAATATACATTTTAGAGGATTTCATGATCTACATGTTTGCTATCACTGGAGATGTGTCATTTACATTTAAAGCATTTAGCAAACACTCTTATCCAGAGTGTCTTACAAAAACTGCATGAGATGACAAGCATGAAATGCATAAGGTTTTCTGCTAGGAAAAGAAGTGCATGCTGTACGAATATAAACAAGATCTGTTGTTTTAATAGCCAAACAAGCTATTTTTAAATTAATCCAAGGATTGTTGAAAGAGGTGAGGGCTCTTTGGTAAGGGTGTAACAAGGCGTGCCATGGTGGTCAGTTGAAGTGGGTCAGTCTAGGCATCAGCATGGACCGGATGTTGGAGGGTGCATGTCCATTAACTGCATTGTATGCCAGGACAAGTGTTTGGCACAGAATAGGGAGTGTAGCAGAGGTGTGATGTTAGAGTACTTGGACAGTTGAATATCAGCCAGTCTGAAGTATCCTGGATAAGCTGCAGTGCTTTTATTTTTTTCACCCCAGTTTGGCATGCCCAATTCCTAATGCGCTCTAGGTCCTCATGGTAACGTAGGGGCTCGCTTCAATCTGGGTGGCGGAGGACGAATCTCAGTTGCCTCCGCATCTGAGACCGTCAATCCACGTATCTTATCACTTGGCTTGTTGAGCACGTTACCACGGAGACCTAGTGTGTGTGGAGGCTCACGCTATTCTCCACGGCATCCACACACAACTCACCATGCAAAAACCACATTATAGCGACCACGAGGAGGTTAACCCAATGTGACTCTACCCAATCTAGCAACCGGGCCAATTGGTTGCTTAGGAAGCCTGACTGGAGTCACTCAGCACGCCCTGGATTCGAACTTGCGACTCCAGTCAGCGTCTTTACTTGCTGAGCTACCCAGGCCCCAAGCTGCAGTGGTTTCATTAAATCCTTTCGAAAATGAGAAGTCATGTACTGTGCATGTGTGTGCAGATTTGGAGTGCCACTGAGGATGTACTGTATATGTTTATTTATTTGTGTGCATGGATCTGTATGTATTGGTTTAGTTTTTGGAACCTCCGCCCATAATCATAAGTATGTAGAGGAATATCATAATGATGTCTAGGTAGATTATTAAAGCAGCGTAGATGTACTCTTCAGGATTAAGGCTGTATGATTGCTTGCCCATCACCAACTGACAGTCCACTGCCAGGAACTACAGAAGAGATAGAAACAAAGAGTAGCAAATTATGTCATGTACAATCTCACCTATGTAATACAATACCAGTCAAGAGTTTGGACACACTGAATTAATTTCAGTGACTTTACTATTCTTTAAAATGCGGAAAATAAAAATAATAAAGAATGGGTAGGTGTGTCCAAACTTTTGGACTTATTTTCTTAATACTTGACAATTGCATTTTTTTTTATTTATTTTTGCATGTAGTTTTCGATTTGATCAAATTCTGATGCCAATTAATATTGATCATGCTTTACCAGTGCATACAAAAGGGCTCCCAGACATCCGTAGACAATTTGCAGTACTTGGGAGTAGAAAAAGATGCTGAAGAATCCGAACATGAGTAAATCGACAGATAGTATGAGCAGAATGCCGTTACAAATAGTGAAAGAGTCTGAAATAAGAGCTGAAAATCAGAAAATACATAACTGAAATTAGCTTAGAGGTAGCAAAGCAACTACATTAGACAGATTAAAGCTCAGATTATCTTTCAGTGGTTTCTTTGATCTAATATTTTTAAGAGGAGATAAGTTGCTCCTGCAGTTGCTTGATCAAGGTTGTCCATGGTGATACATAGTAAGGAACTGTGTAGCTCTTTACAACTGTGGTTCAAGGCTCATCTTAACTCAGCAACACAATTAGGACTGCAATTTTTTCAGTATTCTTCTCAGATCTGTATCTATTAGAACGCTTTTTGTGGCCATAGGCATTATGTATTTTATGTTCATCATAGTATCTTTTAACTAGTAATAGCTGATGTGAGATTAGTGTAAGGTATGGAGATACTGAACATACCTGGGCTGAAAAATTGATGATGGTGAATGAGATGACCAGAGTCGATCCTAAAGCAATGATCACAGCAGTTGTGTTGTTATTTGACGCTACAGTTCCCAGCCATATAGGACAAACTCAGGGTGACCAATGACTGCAGTGATACAAGTACATGTTGCATAAAAACACAACAGTTTTACAGAGACATATAAACAGAGTTTATGATGTTATAATGAATTGCAGAAGTAATGGCTGACATGTACAGCTTCATTAAATTACATTAATTACATTAAATACAAGTTATATTAAATATAATTACACAGCTCTTAGGAACTTTTGTTAATGATTGGTCAATCAGAGCATTTTATGGTAAAATATTTTATGTATAATGACAGCTACACTTTATAATTGTCTGTTGTCAACAGATTTCCTACATAGCTGTACTGTATACTAGTTATATATCTGTTTATACACTCCACAGACTCTCTCATCTCATATTACTAGACAATTTCAACTCACATCAATATTCCATGCCAATTTCTCCATTCATTTGGTAAGTAGCTGTGTAATAAAAGTGGGATAATAGATAAACCTTTTTCAACCTGTCTGGAATTATTTTGCAATAATGACTGGCAGACTGTACATCCCTTACTGAAAGGGATAGTTCACCCAAAAATGAAAATTCTCTCATCTTTTACTCACCCTCATGCCATCCCCGATGTGTATGACTTTCTTTCGTCTGCAGAACACAAAGATTTTTAAAAGAATATCTCAGCTCTGTAGGTCCATACAATGCAAGTGAATGGTTACCAGACCTTTCAAGCTCCAAAAATCACATAAAGGCAGCATAAAAGTAATCCATATGACTCCAGTGGTTAAATCTACACTGATCAGCCACAACATTAAAACCACTGTCAGGTGGGGGCGCCATGCCAGGGTCGGACATGTGAATGGCGAGCTCTGCACACTTTGCTAGTTTTAATAATATTTGTGTCACAAACCGGTGAGATTCGATACACCCTAATCCTTAATTGTTTTGGGAAGACAATATATCAGAATTCAAAATCCTCAGACTCTGGAGATATTAAAAGACACTTACGTGGTCGGGCTGATTCCCCTCAGTGGCAGGCCAGAAGCCCCTGACTCAGTTCAGACGGTGAACTGAAAGAAATCCGGCGTGAATTGATGAATGTGTTGGCAAGGCTGACGAAGGTCGTTGCAGACTTGGAAGATCTTGCTGTAATACGTCAATCGATCACTTCCATGGAGATGAAATTCACTGAGTTGGTTACAAGAGTTGCAGATGTTGAAATAGGGATTTATTATCTGGAGTCATCGGAGAGGCAGTTAGCTGCTAATCCACTAGCAACCAAGGTGGATTTGGAACGTGTCTGGGAAAAACTGGAGGATTTGGAGAATCGTAATCGACAAAACAACATCCGAATTGTTGGAATTCCTGAGCATGAAGAAGGGCGAGATATGGTGAAATTCCTAGATGAGCTCTTTCCGAGTCTGCTTGACATAACAGGCCATAAGCTGGAAATCGAGCGAGCTCACAGAGTTCCGGCTTGGAGGTCTGCTGAGGGAGACAGGCCCCGATCAATTCTGGCCAAATTTCTGAGATCATCCGATAAAGATCTTGTGTTACGCGAGGCGAGGAGTAAAGGAAGGCCTTCTTGGAAGAACCACAGCATTTTCTTATTCCCAGACTTTGCGAATTCGACAAGAGAGAAATATGATCGATTCAAGGAATGCAAGAAACTCTTACATCAACGGAAGGTCGCTTTTGCACTGATGTTTCCGGCCAAACAGAGAATAGATATGGGTGGTCGCAAAAAATTTACATGCCCACAGCAAGCGATGCCCTTCATAAAGGGGATGGGCTCTTTTTTTGTTTCTTTTTGTGTTGGCTCTGCCTAGCGCCTGGAGTTTGTTTTGTGGAATAACACTCCCTCAGGAAAGTTGTGGAAGAATCTGCACATTCTTGGTGCTTATGCCTCATATCAGCTGAAGTTTATTGAATATTTCTTGCAGGATATTGGAATGATTAGGGCATGTGTTGCACTCGTGTAATGACCGAATGGACTGGCTCACTGAACATTCGTTTAACTGCCCGAGGAACTGAATGGCCCCCTTCTTTCTTTTCTTTTTTTTTTTTTGTGTGCCGGTTCCGCTAGCAGCTGGAGCTTGTTTTGTGGAGGAACACACCTTCGGGGCAATCTTCACCTTTTTTGTGTTTTTTACGCTTATTGGCTGGAGTTTGTTTTATAGAATATTTTCTGTTATGTAATACTCTCTCACAAAATTTGTATAGAAGCACCAGCTTGAGCAATCCAATGGCAAAGTTGTCGCGGGGGCTCTCGTAGGCGTACATGGACTGTTTGAGTTTAGAGGGATGGACGCTGGTTGGCACTGTCGCGGGGTTAATGCGCACGTTTTCGTTTTGGGATTTGACTGTTGCTCTAATGTTGGAATGTGGTCATTATAATTTTATTTTTGTTATACAATCTATTTTTTCTATGTCAAAATGTCAAATGTTAATATGAGTGGATTGTCTCTCTCCACATGGAATGTGAATGGTTTGGGGCACCCCATAAAAAGGAAGGAAGGTTATTCATTTTCTTAAATGTAAGAAATATGATATAGTGTTTCTTTAAGAAACGCATCTTTCTTTGCAGGAAGCTGAAAAATTTTGGAAGATATGGGGTGGGCATGTTTTCTTTAGTGCTGGCTCAAGTAAGAGCAGGGGAGTCATTACATTGATAAGTAAACATCTACAATTCAAATATCTCAAACAGAGTAAAGATAAATTAGGAAGAGTCATTACTGTTTAAGCAGAAGTTCAGGGGCAAAGTCTTATTTTGGCTAATATTTACACACCTAACATTGATGATCATAGCTTTTTTTTATAGATCTTGAAGGGATGTTGCAAGCTGCTGGCACCCCTCATGATATAATATTGGGAGGAGACTTTAATCTTTTGATGGACTCAGTCCTTGATCATAGTGAAGCAAAAGTGTGTAAGCCCCCTAGAGCAACAGTGACACTTCACAGGATGTGTAAAAATCTTGGTCTTACAGATATTTGGACACTTTTGAACCCATCTGGGAGGGACTATACATTCTTTTCATCAGTTCATAAGATTTATTCTAGAATAGATGATGTTGTTTGAAAGTATATCTTTTTTTAATGTTTATTTATTTATTTAATAAATAAATGCACACACTGCTACACTGAAAAAAATTGTTCAGGAATGGTTTGAGGAAATTTTGGACTTGGCCTCCAAATTCCCCAGATCTCAATCCGACTGTGCAATAGGGGATGTGCTGGACCAACACGTCTGATCCATGAAGGCCCCACCTCGCAACTTACAGGATTTAAAGGATCTTTTGCTAACGTCTTGGTTCCAGATCCCACAGGACACCTTCAGAGGTCTTGTGGAGTCCATGCATCGATGGGCCGGAGCTGTTTTGGTAGCACGAGGGGGACCTACACAATATTAGGCAGGTGGTTTTAATGTTGTGGCTGATCAGTGTATGTCTTCAGAAGCGATATGATAGGTGTGTGTGAGAAACAAATCAAATCAAGTCCTTTTTTTCTATAAATCTTTACTTTCACTTTCACATTCTGAAAGTGACAGTGGAGATTTACAGTAAAAAAGGATTTATAAATTGATTTACTTCTCAACCAAAGTGCTTGCATCGCTTCAGAAGATTATTAAACCACTGGAGTTATATGGATTACTTTTATGCTGCATTTTTGTGATTTGTGGAGCTTCAAAGTTCTGGTTACCATTCACTTGCATTGTATGGACCTACAGAGCTGAGATATTCTTCTAAAAATCTTCGTTTGTGTTCAGCAGATGAAAGAAAGTCATACATATCTGGGATGTCATGAGGGTGAGAAAATGATGAGAGATTTTTCATTTTTGGGTGAACTATCCCTTTAAACCTTCATATACATCTATAGGCTACTGCACTTTGTGAAGAGGAAGTACAGGTTGTACCAATCTCTAACAGAAAGGAAATCACCAAGTTACAAAATGTAATTGTCCAATGGGTCAAGCTATATGATTATTAGTAAATGTACTAAAGAAAAAAACTTTGTGCAGACTGAGGAGCAAACAGGAGAAAGCAACTCGGTGTAGACTAATAGTTCACTGTAATACTTTTAAGGTTACAGAGTTCAAATCCACAGCCAGTTTTCAAGTTAACCCTCCACACTGAATATGGAGAAGGATCAAGTGAAGCAATCTAATGCAGACTTGCAGCATCTTCTAATCCATAGGCAAATTTCCAGAGTGTAAAGACCTAAATGTAATGCAAAGTATGAAGATATTTTACTATATGCAGACTCACCAGTCCTAGCAGGTTCCAGGGATGAGCACGACTAAATGAGGAAAATATAGCAAGACACGAGCCCACCACTGCAAAGACAATGTATGAGCTGATGTACATCCAAAAGTGACCCTGCATGGCTGCCTTGACTGTGCTTGAGAAGGTGAACACAGACTACAGGTGACTAGTAACTGAAGTGTTACCACACTGAACACCTATGCAGGTAGAAAGAGAGACTGGAGATCAGATTCCAATGAGGACCAAAACATTTAGAGCCATCATTACTTTTATGGTGGCACACAAGTCTCACCTTCCTGATAAACACTTTCTGAATAGTTTCATCATCAAATGCTGACACAATCATTTCAGTTTCATCAGCTGTATAAGAGACACCTGTTTAAGAGAAAAAACAAACAAACATTCTTATTGTTATGCTTGTGGGTGATATTTCGTACATTTTTAAGCTTCTGTGGTTTTTAAATTCCACTTTCAATTCGTGCAAATTGCTTTACTTTTGTTAAATGTCTCATCTGGAATTTGTAAATAAATTCTAACATTTGTGAAAATGCTAAATAATATCCAGTATAATATGACTTAAAACTAATCCATTTATGGTTTGATGTCGATGAAGGGGTACTTGAACCTTGGGGTTGTAGGGGTACAAAAGACAAAAACCGTTTGGAAACACTGACGTAAAGTATCTGTCATGACTACAGGTGCACTTGGTTCTTCTGCTTTGCTGAAGTCGGCCTCCTCTGGTGGAAGGTTGGGTACAACATAGCCGCCTTGTGCAGGAAGGGGTGTGGGGTACATGATAGGGCCCACAGGATATGGAGGTGGCATGTATGGAGGGAGAGGATACATTAGTGGGGCTGTTCCATAGTCAGGATCACTTTCAGTTGCAGTATCGTGGCTCTGTATGTCCGTCATCCTAATCAAGATGTGGTTAGATTGCAGTGTTAGAATTTTAATAGAACAGGAAAAGAGTTTGCCTCTGGTGTAGAAGTGACTTTTTGATGTGCCAAAAAAGAATACTAAATACAATCATGAAAAAAAAAAAGAGAGAGAGAGAGAGAGAGAGAGAGAGAGAGAGAGAGAGAGAGAGAGAGAGAGGGTAAAAAATAGCAATTAGTGGTGTCTATAATATTTATCTTCGTGTGTGTGTTTACAGTAAAATTCAGTATGTCCACACCTTTAGCTAGGAGTTCATTGATGTGAAAAATTGAACATGAAACTGATTCTAAATTATAAGTAGGTGATACTGGGGAAATAGTACATTTTTTTAAAACTTTCTTATAACTCACTGACAACAAATTGACCCACCATCCTTGGGCATAAGAAATATATCTGAAAAACGTTTTAGTATCATTAATTTATTTATACATTGAGAAAGACTAGATAATGGATAATGAATTTAATACTTAGCCAGAATTATAAATTGTATCAAATAAATCATAGTAGTCCACTGCCTCTCAAATAAGCGCACACATCTTAGCACAAATATGTTTAATATAATATTATTGTTGAAAAACTAAACAAAAAATAAAATAAACAATTTTCTTCAAAAAAGTGTAAAATAATCTTATATTATGTAGGCCTATAACATTACAATATTAATATTATATTATTGCTTTAATACTTAAGTATTCAATTATTTATACGGTACTTTTACGGCAAAGACAGCAAATAATAATAATTAAAAAATATATAATAACTTTCAGGCCTTTTCTTGTTTTAAGAAAATTTCTCATAAGGTTAAATGGTCCCTTTTTTCTCCAAGCATAGAAAGAAATTCACACAGCATATGCTGAGAAACTTTCAACAATTTATTGCTTGATTGTGATGTTACAGTTGCCCCCAGTTTGTCCTATATTTGTTAATTTTCCAAATTGTACCATCAGTTTTACATTTCTAAATATCCTGCTGTTTAACTGGTTTTACTGTCAATCAAATGATCAGTTTAATTGAATTAGAAAGGCTGAGTGCACTACAATGACAAATCAATAATTTGTTGAATAAAAGTTGATTAAAGAGACACTTCATCCATGACATTCAGTACGAAAAACTGGCTTTTGTTCTCAATTACTTCAAATGATGTTATCACTTTATTCTAAAGAGTTCACTGATTAATTAGGGTTTTATTATAGATATACAGTTCAGACAATAATTCTACATCCTCATTCAATCTTCAAGCAATCTCCACATAATTTTTACACAAATTTAATTACTTTGGATATGGATGTTATTAAAGCCAAAACTGAGTAAAAGTAAAAAAAAAAATAATAATAATTCATACTTCACTTTTTCTCCACAGTCTTGTTACTTGTGGTCTGTGCACACAGAGATCTCTTTTGTTTAATGCCTCACCTTTGTTTCACACAGGCTGAAGTAGGTTTCACATCCTTCGATTACATCATTGTCAAAAACCTCAGTGTGGAAAATCTGCAGCGAAGAAGTTCAGATTGCATATAATTGCAATACAAGTTATCAATGGAGTAGTTCACACCACTGGGTTCCTTTCTCAATGTGTACATTTTGAATTGTTGCATTGCTGACAATTTAAATAAGGTTACATATGTTAACATTAGTTAATGCATTTGGTACCATTACCTAACAACTAACATTTTTACATAATTTATTAATATCGGGTAAGGTTGGCTAAAAAAAAACAAAAAACAAAAACAGGGCCACTATGTTTGATTGCTTATATCTTATAAAAAGCATTTGCATGATTTTTGGCATACTTCTACAACTATTTTGTAAACAGCAAAATGACGTCACTGTGACACCATCATGAGCAACAACTTGCTACAAATAAGTAAATCGTTTAGCTAGATTTTCAATGGCAGCAAACTTCAATGCTTCTCTTTCGCCATGTGGCCTTATTTTTTGCGGCCAAACTAATCACTTTATTTATTTATAGTAAGTTGTTGCTCACGATGACGTTACATTGCCGTTATTTTGTTGTATATAAAAAGTTGTAGAAGGATGCCAAAAATCGTGCAAACGCCTTTATGCATTTTTAAGATATGAGCAATCAAACATAGTGGCCCCGTTTTTTGGGGTGCCACTCTGTATATAGGCTACTAATAAGTTAATTAACATATGCAACCGTATTTTACCACTGCATTTTTTTTAATTTTATTTTAAACCACAAACGTAGAGTTAACCAGAATTTTATTAAAATAATGCTGATATGTACAAATTTTAAGCAGCTGTAGTTTTGTATAAAGACATAAAAATGATGTAGATAGACTGGCAAGTCCTGCTTGACTCTGCAGTTCAGCTTGAGGAAGCTTGTTCACATTTGCAGAAATAATGCAATTCAACTTGACTGTAGTTAGTGCACTTTCTCAGACATTATCTTACAAACTTTTAAGCTCTTTTCCACCATCAATTTGGGCCGAACGGTTCTGAGCATGGTGAGACATATAGGTTGCAGTAGCATTTCAACTAGAGCATGGCTTGGTACGTTCCCGATCTGGAAATCTCAGCATGGTTAGCAGGTGAAACGGCTTTACTCTGATCAGGGTAAATAGTTTCAAAGAAATGCTGTCAAAATATAGGATATACAGGATTATGACACTATGTGGCTGTAACAGTACAAGGACGGGCAAGGAGGTGGCAGGAATCAGCTGAACAGTCAACAAAAAGTTTAATCAGAAACTTAACTTAAAACAAACATGAACAAACTTTAGACACACATGCAACGCGGCCGTGTGCATCTCTCTCTCGAACTGATGCCTCCAGCTCCCCATTATCTCGCTCTCCTGCTGATCAGCTGATTCAGTGCCGGCCATGCACCATCACAGCCCGGCCATGCCCTCCTCATCACAGTGGCAAAACCCACTTAACTCTGCTTCCTTTCTCTCCAGGTAGAAACTACTCCATTTGGTAAGGGAGCATATGCTAAAATTTACATAAAAGTTCATTAAATTCTATCATAAACAGCTAAATGTGATTGACTACTGCAAAATCTTAGCTTTAGACAAACAAATGTAAAAAAAGAGGAAACAAAGGTACTTCCGCCACAGTGGCTCAAAGTCAAAGATCTTCCATTGAATGTCACTTTCATGAATTTAAGGTTAAACTAGGGTAAAATCAGATCACGGTCAGTTTGTCCACTGATGATATGTGGTATCATTTTCATCAATGACATGTCAATAACAGTTATTTTATTTAAGGAAAGGTGGTCAAAAACAAGAAAGGAAAACCGCCATAATCACACTTAAGCATATTTATTGTAAAAATAATACATATAAAAACAATTTTTCAGACATACAAAAGATTTAAGCATAGAAACTGCATCATGGACAAACAAAAGACAAAGCAATTTTGAAATGTGATACATATTTACACTTTAATAAATAAATACTCAATTGTTCTTTAGCAGAATGAAGGCGGATTGTCTGTGCCAGGGGATGTGAATATATGCAAATCATATTGACCTAAAGAACATTCCCACCTCATTCATAATTGACCAACCACCGTCAAAACACACAGGATCAAGAGGGTAAAGTAAACATAACTTTCTATGGTATTTATACTGTATATGTAATCATATATATATAAAAAAAAACACCACCTTTGGAGTTAGCAAAGCCCCAAATTAGTATTGTCAATATGGAAATATTGAGGTATGGCACCAAAAATTAAAGAAAAGGCAAACGCTAACTTGCAGATTTTAAGCTTAACAGATTTTCAAAATACTCTCAGACAACAATTCCCTCCACTGTCCACAATGTAGTACACCATAAACACTAAACAAATGTAACTGTAAAGACGATTCTTTCATTTGACTCTCACGCACCTGGCTTTTTTTTAATATATATATTCAAAAGGAAAAGAACCGTTTGACTCTCCTTAAAGGAAACACATTACAATACTTTCAAAGGTAGGAGACGACATCCCTCTGATGAGGTAAGGAAAGCAATCTTCAGTGCTTTACTGACAAACCTCAGAAAACCTCTTTGAAATCAAAGCTCAAAATAAAAACCCTCAAGCTAAGGCAAAATGGTAACAGACCAACTGAACACTACAAAACAATCCCCAACCCACAATCAAAATCCCATAAACATGTCATCTGAAAGATAAAAAAAATTAACAAGCATCTTGGTGCAGGGCCCCCCCGGATTATTGCCTCTCTGCTATATTTATTCCTGTTCATTATTCATTCCACGGGGTCGATGACATTGTCATAATTAACTATCAGCTGTTCTAAATCTCCATCCTCAGGCTAGGCATGTGCCATATGGCATTACTGTGCCTGACATACATCTCCACACCACAGATGGTCTGATTCACATGCATACAACACATTAGAGAGGGCCTTTACACTAGGACTCTCTAATCGACTATTTTCGAAAAGCATATTCTTATTTCAGTACGCTGTATGTTCACTGTCTGCCTTCATCTCCTGCACACAAATCAAGCCAAACTTGTCCTCCAAGACTAGTACATAACACCTTGAGCAAAGTCAGGTCACCAGCATCAAAATATATGAGCACACACTTATACACACTTCAATGCAACCAATGATGCAGCCATTAACTACTAGTGGAAGTAGTGCTCTGGTCTGTTAACATTGTACAGTTCAACCGAGTAAAAGCATTCAGACCAAAAGGTGTAAAAGAACTTAACGCGGTAACAAGAGGGAGTTTAGTCTTTGCCTCAATTATGTGGATAAAATCACAGCATGAATTTAAATCCAATTAATCTACAGGAAATATCAATCTGCCTTTGTAACAAAAAAGGAAAAAAAAAAACACAAAAGAAAACATCTCCAAAACATATTGAGTATCATTCAAAATACAAAACATCATGCCTCGTATGTAAACCTGTGCAATATTTACGCATGTATAACCAATTTCTTTTCCATCCAGGATCTGCTTGAGAAACTCTACAAATTCAGGAAGTAGATCATTCAAGCCAATGCAACGCCAGCTGCGGTTTTCCCAGAATGCCACACCAAACGCCAAGACATCAAAATGTCCACAAAGCGACGTTTTGTGTGTAACTTTTTTCTCCATTTACATTTATTTTTCTTATGTTGAAGTCTATTCCGTTCCATCTCAGTCTGAGCTTTATAGTCAAGAATTAAGAGAGGAAAAGCAAGCAGAGCAAACCTGCTGTTCAGACAGGTGCTTTAGAGCAAAGATAAACCAAGTCTTAAGAGTCACATCAGATAGTTAAAGCCAGGCCTACTTGAGCCAGACTTATTCAGCTGGCCACAAGTGCTGATTCTTGTTATTTGTTCTTTTCCTTTGTGTCTTTTTCCCAATCCTCTAATAATACAATATATGCTCCTGCAGGGGTTATTGTCTCCTAAAGTGATGACACAGAAAATATAAAACATGTTAAGGTGAAAGCATCTTAATGGACAATGATATACATCAGTGGTTCTCAACCCTGTTCCTTGGGCGCACTCTCTCATCAACAAGGCGTTTCCATCCGCAGAACTGATGCTCACTGGATGTATTTTGTTTTTGGCACCATTTTGAGTAAACTCTAGAGACTGTTGTACATGAAAATCCCAGGAGATCAGCAGTTACAGAAATACTAAAACCAGACAGTCTGGCACCAAAAATCATGCCACAGTCGAAATCACCGAGATCACATTTTTTCCCCATTATGATGGTTGATGTAAACATTAACAGTAGCTCCTGACAATCTGCATGATTTTATGCATTGCTGCCATATGACTGGCTGATTAGATAATCGAATGAACAAGTAGGTGTACCTAATAAGGTGGTCGGTGAGAGTGTGTGTGTGTGTGTGTGTGTGTATATATATATATATATATATATATTAGTGCTGTCAGTCGATAATCTTTTTTAATTGCGATTAATCGCATAATTTTTGTAGTTAATCACGATTAACTGCATATTTTGAAAGTGCTACAATTTTACACTAAATATATATATTTTCTTGTCAAAATGCATTTATTTCCATCTTTGGAAAGAAAACAATATGTAACCATATAATGCTTTATTATTATTTTCCAAACAAAGCCTTCCACAGCATAAAGAAATAAATGCACTAAAATAGCACCAATTCAAGTAACATTAAACATTTCCTCAAAGTGGGAGTTTGACTAATTGAAAGAACTAGGTTCCCCATTGGTTGCATATTCATTGTAATGCACATTAAATCTCTCATAAACTCATCATCCACAATATTAATCTGCTGGTTGACTGTAGCTATCCGCTTTCCTATTGCAATCGTGAAGCTGCGTTCATGATTTGCGTCAGATAAACTTACCATGAAAAGCGTTTGCAGACAAAAAAAAAAAAAAAGTCACATTCAGCAATTTGGTGATAGTTTTTTTCTTGTTTTTTTTCTCCCCAATTTAAAAAAAGCCCAATGCGCTCTAAGTCCTTGTGGTGGCGTAGTGACTCTCAAATCTCAGTTGCCTCCGCATCTGAGACGGTCAATTCGCGCATCTTATCACGTGGCTTGTTGAGCGTGTTACCGCGGAGACACATTACAAATGTTCCGCACTTCACACCAGTGTTTATGCTTTATTAATGGTAAATGCATTAATCGCGATTAATTTAAATGAACTTGTTAAACTTTTTAATCGCATGCGTTAACTCATTCATTCTGACAGCTCTATATATATATACACACACACACACACACTTATTTTTAACTATACAGCCATCTACCACCTCAGAGATTTTTATATAATCTCTGTTTGATTTAATCACTTTTTGGGAACTAAACATTGAACATAAGACAGAGAACAGATAACTAATCTGACAAAAGGGTGAAACCTACATAAATCTACTTTAGTGAATGCACAAGCTCACCTGAGCCAAAGTGTCATTCCACATGGACACATGAATCAATCAAAAGGATGCTCAGGGCAGCACGGCTTCACTTTGCTCCAAGTGTCAATGCAGCTGTTCAGAGAAATACAAACAAAACCATTACATTTTTGAGAGCATCCATTTGTACAGTCCATTGATTTAAAAGCATTAATATCAGGTTGTAATTCCAGGTGGTTAGTATAATTTATGGTTACCTCTTATGGTAGACACACAGGCAGGCCAGTCGGGCGATGGTCTCGCCCTGCAGCAGGTCTTCAAGACAGATAGAGCACTCTCCACTGTCCTTAGCAAGCACATCCGCTGATGGGCAAAGATGCAATAAAATTAAAAGGATCCCAAAAAAATAAATATTTTGTCATTTAACATTTTTTCCATGGAACACAAAAGATGATGTTAGGCAGAATGTTAGCCTCAGTCAATACTGACATTCATTGTACACAGAAAATATCAAATGAAAGTGAATGATGACTGAGACTAACCTTCTGCCTAACATCTCCTTTTGTGTTCCACGGAAAAAAGAAAGTCATACCCTCATATTGTTCGAAAAGCGCAAGTTTTTAAGCAAACTATCCCTTTAAAACCAGACATAAAGAGAAATAGACAATGAGAAAAACAAATTGTATGCTTACTATTATAAGGGAGAGGTGGAGAAGTGAGACAGCTTAAAAGGTGGTCCTCAATCCGCCCTCCAGGGAACGGCTTGGTGCAGAAGGGGCAACGAATAGCTGGAAAGAGAGAAAACGATCATTTTATATCCACCTTTTTCCTGGTGGTCTTACTGGCCAAACGAATGTGGGTGGGACATCTGTCGGAAGTTGTTCTATAGCATTCCCTAGCTCTAGCTGCAGTCATTTTAGACCCTGTTTACAGCTGGTAATAAGATGCGTTTCGGATGATCCGATTGCAAATGGTCAGCGCTAAATATAGTTGTAAACAAGGTACAAAATGTTTTGTGATTGGATCACAAAAAACACATACAGAGGTAGTCAAATAACACATCGCATCTGAGGTTTAAAACACCGTCCTGATGAGTCCCGGACAGCAGCAAAGCGCCACCTCTCACCAGTCAATCACCCGCCAAACAAATGTTTAAACTTACAAGCGGATTTAAAAGGAAATAACGTCCGATCGGAAAACTTGCATTTACATACCCAAATATGAGAACTTCACAGCTCTTTCTTAGTGTGACTGTCTGATTTGAACATGCATGGTGACAAGATGACACACACACACACACACACATCTGAAGCTGAACTAACACAGGTACTCCACTGAAACAACCGATCATTTTGCTAGAAATGTTGCCTTTGTGCTTAGATTCAGTCTCAACTGCATCTGGGAGAAACAGCACAGCGTTTTTTATTCACGCTTTCTTTGTCTTTATGACTTTTTTGCAGTTTATTATCTTTCAGTAACACACTGATATAGTGATTGATGTATGTCCATACGAAATCATACACGCTCTCCTCAAAATCCCAAAACCACAACGAAAGAATGAATGGACGTACACACCAACAACAGCTGTGTTGGATACATCTATGCTGCCTTCAAAAATCGATCAGATGACGGTATCTCAGTAGACATGATGTAACATGAACACTGGATTCGGACGTGCCTTGGTCCCTTCCTACCTCCGTATACAGCATCCTCGACATCAATAGCAGAGAATAATAATTCTCATGTGGGTTTCTTACGATGTCAGTTTTTTGAATAAGCTGGTTTTTGATTGTGATTAGCGTCTTGCTTTGCAAGTAATCGTGCACCATGACAGCTGGCAGAGAGAGGCAATCTTGCTTCTGCTGTGTTTCTGCCTCACATTTTTTGCGAGTTCTACTGGTTTGCGCGATGTCTGTGTAAATAAAATAACATGTTTGATGTAGCACCAGGACATGACACCGTTGTTTGGCTAATTCGACAAGCTGTAATGCTACAATCTACTTGCCGTTTGACATTGATCTTCGAGCTCTCGACCCGAATATTTCAGACTAGCTGCTCTGTTCTGCTGTTGGATACTACTGGGCTGTGAGTGCCCAGAGCTGTCTCTACAGAGACTGTATTTTGCCGCTCTCAATGTTGCATTGCTTGGTTTTAAACACTTCTAAGGCAGTAGTTGTATTAACGCTACCAGTTATATATTTAATTATGTATCAAACGATACATATGCTATTGTATCAAGAGCGTCATGTCGTATGATACAATATTATATTTTTTTACATCCCTAGCATGCACCCATATGGCCCACTTTTACGAGGCCTTTTGCTGGACCGTGGCCAACTCACACATGTAGTGTAAAACAATATACCACGCATAAAGATGTGCAAACCATCAGTAAACCGGGTTTACCTTTGCTCTTTTCCTCGCAATCTAGCTTGGATCATCCTGTCAGGAATGCCTATAAATCCAAAGCCTAATTACATTGCAAGCCCATTACTCTTGTGCAGACCCATTAATCTCTTTTAATCACCTGAGTGTACCTAAAAAAGAAGCATCCACTGTAAAAATGAAAAGACACTTGAGGCACCATTTGGGGTTCCTCTGCTGCCACACCTTAAGAGTCCTATGAAGATTATCCAGACATCCTTTCAGTTCTTTAAAAGACTTTTAGCTCCTGCTAGAACTCTAAAAACTATCAGTGGTTCCTTCAGTAACCCCATCATAGGAGAAATGCTCTGAGACTCTTGAAACATATATTGAAGATCCCGGAGTACGTAAATAGGTAATTTGAGATTCCTTTAAAAGGAATGTTCTTGGTTCAATACAAGTTAAGCTCAATCAACCGAATTTGTGGCATATATAACATTTAAAAAATTTGGACTCATCTTTAGTTTATTAAAAAAAAAAGCAGTTACAGTAAAGCCCAAAGTATACTTCGATTTTCACGCAAACGCTCAGTGTCTATGTACAGTTTATCACGAGCCTGTCAAAGTACATTGTATATGACGCATGTGCGCTATGACTTTTATGAGACAGCAGACTTTCACTTCAGGAGTTCAGACCCATAAAGATGTTTTTACAGTCCTTCAGACTCGAATTATACAAATGCAGGTATATCCAGACCTCCTCACACACGCATTCTTGACATTCACACTGTTGTTGTTTTTACCTTTGTCACCTGATGTTTCACGGCGATTACATCTAGCGTTTCTTCGTGACAGCAATGGCTGGAATGTGAGTGTTGCCACCTTGTGGACCCACAAATAAGTGCAAATAATTCCAGGTGCATGTGCATCCTAGAAAAATCGGACTGTGCGGATTCAGTACTCGAGCACTCTGCTGATGACGAGAGCTGCGTCACGCGTTCTGTACGCGGATGCTCAGTGTTTGCATCTTACCAAAGTATACTTTGGGCTTAAGGCACTAACAATCGAAGTACATGGGGCCAGTCAATGAACACAAAAATACGCACCGTTTCAAACGTATATCTACAATATGTAAACATTATAGATGTTAACATGATTGTAGTGTGATAAAATCACTTACAAACTTTACCTGTATAGTAAAGTAATATCCAGTACCAGGATTAAAGGGTTTCATTGTCATGACAACGAAGTTGTAATATTGGATATAACTTTACACAGATGAGGTTAGTAAGCAATTTTATCACACTAAAATAATTTTAACATGTAAATATTATACATCTTGTGGCTTTACTTTTAAAACAGTGTGTATTTTATAGACTGGCCCCATTCACTTCAATTCTAAGTGTCTAAATGTAACTGTTGCAATTTTTGCATTTTTTTTTTTTTTAAACAAGGGACGAGCCTAAATTGTTTTTGTGGTAATCAACATTATGCCACAAAAGCTGTTGACTGAGTTAATTTGTATTGAACCCGGAACATCCTTTTAAAGGGTGACTGGAGGATCTCCAGCGGGTTCCGCAGGTGTGGCATCTGAGGAACCCCAAATAGTGCGTCAAGTTTCTTTCCATTTTTACTGCGTACAGGTCAGATCGGTGCATTCCACATTTCCTCTAAGGTTAAATAGCATACATTTATCAAAATATACCTATACACACTGTCATACATTGGTTAACGTTGCGTTTTTGTTGGAACTTTGAGTTCTGGACAAACCTGCAGGCTGCATTTTTCGGATACAACTCTTTATAAACACTGCAGTTTAAATGTGACAAAACTGGAAACAGCGAATCAACAGGGCGTAACGTTTGAAACGATTGTTTAGGGAACGGAATTACCAGCTTTTCAACTTACCACCGTGGCGGTTATTGACTCTGTAGAGGCCGATCCACGCCTCGGACACCGGTCGAGCGTGAGTCCCTCTCACCCGTGCGGACCTCGCAGTGACACCGCTCCCGGAAGAATGGCGTCCAGCGGGCAAACGCTCCGAGAAAGTGCGCTGCGGTACACGGCCCATTTCCTCCCCGTTGACAGGGCCTCCCGGACTGCCGTCCTCCTCACGTTTCTCATCGCCTCCATTCTCGTCCGTCGGCGAGGCTTGACTGCTCAGCGACGGCGACATATGGCGGTCCGCGGGACTACTGTCGCTGCTCGCTTGCTGCCCGGTATCCGAGTCGCTGCCCTCCTCCTTTGCCTCTGAATCATGGTCGAAGCTACCGGAGAACTCCACCATGAGGCTGGTGGGCCTGGTACTTCGGATTCGTCGACAAGACTCTCTCTTGATGTCATCTTTATCGAAAGGTGTGGAAACAGCCTCCTCGTGTAAACGGCTCGATCTCGTCCCCATGTTCAACGGCGCACAGAGTTCGCGCACTAATACCGATCGATAGACGACTGATCAGCCAACCCGATTGCTTCCGTCACTAAGCCCCTAGGCCATATAACCATACACCACATTTATTTAAAACTCCTAAAAAACAATACTGAGGTGCATTGTATTTTTAATGTCTCTTTCAGTTATAACAACTGCCTACCGCATTTTGTTTTTTGGCAGTTATGTCCTGTGGTCCCTGTTCAACGGCAACGCACCATACCGGAAGTTCGCCTCATTCCCTCTTGGCTAAATCGATCGACCGTTCACGTGACGTCATGACATAAATTATCTTTTTATCCAATCACAGAGTAAGCGCATGAATCGTTTGAAAAGTTTGTGACTTTGTTTCACGAGAATTGAATATTAAGCTGTATGGTATTCATCATTCCCAGATAACAAAGAAACGTCACTACAGTGATTTCCTCTCAAGAATGACGTAGGTGAGACTGGTCATCTGCCTTTTTAATCTAAAAATCTTCTAATATTGAAGAATGCAGCAGTAGCTTATAAAAGCTGAAGTATGTAACGTCGGTGCCATTAGTCACCAAACGGAATTACAAAAATAAGCGTTTTCAAATAGATTTCCGAAAAACTCCCTAAATCTGCCACTGGTTGAAAAAACAGACAGTCTCACTGACAAACTCACGCAATCTATGAATGCCTTATACAGTGGCAAGAAAAAGTATGTGAACCCTTTGGAATTAATTATCTGCATTTATGTATACATTTGTCTTAAAATCTGGTTTGATCATCATCTAAGTTACTATAATGAACAAACACATTCTGTTTTAACTAATATCACGCAAATTATTGTATTGTTCTTGTACATATTGAATGCATCATTCAAACATTCACAGTGTAGGTTGGAAAAAGTATGTGAACCCCTAGGCTAATGACGTCAACCTAAGCTAATTAGAGACAGGAGTTGGCAAACCTGTCATCCAGTTAATAAAACGAGATTGGAGGTGTGGGTTTCAGCTGGACTTTGACTTATAAAAAGCACTCAAACAGTTTGAGTCTGCTATTCACAAGAAGCAAGAAGAATGGACCGGAAACGCTTGGTTGAGGTTATTGCTGCCAAAGGATCGACCAGTTATTAAATCCAAGGGTTCACTTCCTTTTTCCACAGCACTGTACATTTTTAATGGGATGTGTTCAATGAAGACATGAAAGATTATAATTGTTTGTGTGTTGTTGGCTTAAGCACATTGTTTGTTGTCTATATTTGGGACTTTGATGAAGATGAGACCACATTTTATAACCAATTAATGCAGAAAACCAGCTAATTCCAAAAGGGTTCATATACTTTTTCTTGCCACTGTAGTTGTCTCTACATATTAACCCTCCTGTGGGATTCATAAATTTGCCCTACCTTTGGTCCTCCCAGTAATTTTTGACCGGTAATTTTACGGTGATGATGATACAATTTCTTCTTCCCTGATGTAATAACAGTAAAATCATGAACTTCTTTTGGGATTTTCAATTTTACCATTAATTTGTATATGCAAATAAGCTCATTTATGAAACTTTAGTACAGTAAAAACCTACTCTTTTATAAGTTGAAACATGAAGATAATTTGAGAATGTGACATATATTGGAGGCAGATTGCTGCCATCTGGTGAACACAATATATATAGCATGACTTGAAAATCATGTTGAGATAATAATAGCCAGTCCGTTTGCTTGTAACCTATTTTTATATTTTATCACAAGTTATGTATTTGAATATACTGTATATTTAGACATTATCATACTATTATTTGTCAAAGTTTAGCATTTAAAAATGATTCGAAGTGTCAGTTTTAGCAGTTAATGTAATATTATGCTTGCAATCAAACCCGACCATGGTGTTACAAAGAGAAGACACAGAATAAGCATTTTTCTACCAATTATTTATTTCAAACATCAAAACTGAATAACTCAAATTCATAATAATATAAAGAATGTACATCAATTAACAGAAATGAACTGCAAAATTGTGAAAATTCAAGTCTCAAACTGCTCAGATAAAGGAAACAATTTTTATTAAATCAGCAGATGTGATTCTGGTCAAAAATTACTGAAGACCATAGGAGGGTTAAAGGTGCATGCAGTAAGTTTTTTGTTTATTTCATCTTGGACATACGCTTACACTTAAGGGCATGGATGCACCATTATTCAAATGCAATAGTTTTCACTTATTGATGCCATTGTAGAAATTCACTATTCACAATCAGCCAAAATTTTATTTAAAATATGATTAAGCAAATAGCTTCCATACGGGGAACCTCCTCATGTAGAATAAAACAGCTTTTATAAGGTTACTGATTTGACTGGAGTCTTCATCTCATGTGAGTGCTCATGATTTTATCCCTTTGTTTAAAAATTACTATTCATTTTTTTAGGGGTAAAACTTTTTTAATGAGGAAAAAAAAAAAAAATTACTGAGTGCACCTTTAAGATGGGATGGGAAAAACAGAGAAAAAAATTACACACATCAGTTTTAATATCTGCATTGGAATTTAGTTAATCATGCGCCCTGGCAATGGTTAATACACAGTTAAAACTGTAACAGTAACAGTTAATACACTTTATCATTTTCTAAATATGAATTAGAAAATATATTGCTGGTATTGAATCAAATTGAAAATATAACAGTTAGTGCTGTCAGTCCATTAAAAATTTGAAACGCAATTAATCGCATAATCTTTTGTAGTTAATCGTGATTAATCGCATATTTTGAAAATGCTAAAATTTGACACAAAATATAATTATTTTCTTGTCAAAATGCATTTATTTCCATCTTTGAAAAGAAAACAAGATGATTAACATTAAACGTTTCCCAAAATCTAAGTGGGAAGAAATAGTTTCCCTATTGGTTGCATATTCATTGCAATGCACATTAAATCTCTGAACTCTTATCCTCCACAATATTAATCTGCCCGTAGACTGTAGCTATCCGCTTTCCTACAGCAATCATGAAGCTGCGATCATAATTCACGTCAGAGCACTGCTTTTAACTTACCATGAAAAGTGCTTGCAGACAAAAACGTCTCATTCAGCGATTTGGTGATAGTTAAGATTTGGTGTGCTTCTTTGTTAATTAAAATGCACCTTACATTTGCTGAACAATACTTGAAATCTATAAATCCAATCTGGGCTTTTTTGTACATTACATAGTGTTAAGAGCTCCTTTCTCCATCATTTTATTACTGGCATGGATTGGCAACGTATCAGAGATTCTTTTATGTACTGAGTTTACAACCTCCATCATAGGGACTGCCGCGTTATGCCATATAATGTTTAACCCTCCTAAGCTGTTCAAAAATGGTCAACACCTTGGCTGTTTGTATTCATTTTTGACCGGATTCAATAAAGGTGTATCACTTTTTTTTATGAAATGTTATAACACTAAGTTCCCTGAAGCAGTAACAATAAAATTATGCACTGCTTTTGGGATTTTAGGTTATTTAGATCTTATTTAAATATACATTTTTCAATTTCACAATAATTTGCATATGCAAATAAGCAACTTCACTACAGTAAAATTCTACACTTCTATAAGTTTAAACATAAAGAAAATATGAGAATGTGCCATGTATTGGGGCAGATTGCTGCCATCTGGTGAGAAAAAGAAAAATAACATGACTTGAAAATCATGTTGTGACAATATTAGCCAGTAGTGCAGCTGAAGTGATATATGCAGACACCTCAGCAAGCCCTTGTTGTTCATCACTGGAGTCAAGCAACTGTTCCAGGGTCTCATGAACAGTAAAGCGTTTTGCCATGGTGCTGCCACAGAATGAACAGTGAGCAATGCCCAAGAGGCCACATTTATAACTCAGAGCTGTGGGAAAGTTTCTTTGTTTCCATAACAAAAAGGTGCAGTGTTTTGCCTGGAACAGTGCTTGAAGTGGAAGAAAAAAGTGCAGGTACTCTCCTTGTTAGTATTAAACTTTATAATAATGTGTTTATTTACATTAAAATAGTATTTAATTACGTTAAAAGAGGTATTTAAATAAAATTTCAAGGTATGGCCGTAAATTCCTTTTTAAGATCTGGCTGAAGAACAAATATGACCTCACATATTCAACTAACAAATAGGTTTTGATTTGCTTTACTTTGAAAATAAAAACAGGGTTATTGTTTATGAAAAATAAAAAGAATATTTAGATCTGCTAAAGACTGTATCTATATTAATACACATAAGAGAACAATGGCAATCTAATGTAGAACTGTCTTTTTACACAAAATAAATGTAGCCTAAAACTGAAAAAGCGCATTATGTCTGTTTTCCTTTTTAAATTTGTTATTATCCTCCCATTCAATGAGGGCAAAATTTGCCTTCCTTATCCTGCACACATTCATTTGCTCACAGGATTCAGATGCTTGTGCAGATAATAATCATTAGAAACAGTGAACAAACTGATTTGATGATGTTCAGGATTGAGAAAACACTGTCAGGATATATGCATAGGCAAGTTCAATGACAATTCACATAATCTCAGACTGAGGAAACTATGTTTATAAAAAAAAAAATTATAAAAAAAAAGAAATCGGTAAAAAATGACCGAACAGCCTAGTAATATTAACTTGCAGGCCGGTAGAAGGGCTCTGGCGCTGTCTGTTTGTGGCGTATCCGTCAGTGAAATGACTCCGGGCGGCAGGCGGACACATTACAAGTGTTCCGCCCTTCACACCAGTGTTTATGCTGTATTACGGGTAACGCATTAAACTTTTTAAATTACTCTCATGCGTTAACGCGTTAATTCTGGCAGCTCTAATAACAATAAAAATAATAGTTTATAATTAATACTTTCTTTTGACAATGATAAAATGTTATTTAAAAATTGTAGACAGTATTTTGGTGTCAGAAACTTGTACCGAAACAGACTGACTGAAACAATAAAAATCCCTCTTATCTCTGAACTGCCTGGCAGTTTGATCAAAAAAGGTAAATGTCCTGCAATGGCCCTGACAAAGCACTGATCTCAGCTCAACACTTTGTAGTACAGATTGTAGCATCCAGCTGCCTGACCGAAAGAATACAGTAGGTCAAAATCACAACTAAACAGTGTGCAGTTAGCACTTACTCCAAATAACAAGCTGTCATGGCTGCAAAAAGTTAACAGTGTAGCTTATAATTGTGACAACAGTATTCCATAAAAATAGATCTTGTCACTTAATTTCAAATTACTCTATTACTACTTCTGAATAAGCAATGCAAGTCCAAACAACACAAGGTTCATGTTTACTTTTACAGCATCATGTGGTTTCCCTGCCCTGAACAGTGCAAAATGCAATCTGCGCCACAAAAGCATATAGAAATACTTAGATTGCAGGGTAACAAGGAAGATGTTGGCTCTAAAGATGGTTTTATTGGTCTGTGTTGGTGCCTCATTGGCACAAGAGTTGATTACGGCAGAAAAACTAAAGAGCATCGAGGAAAGACTGCGAATCACAGAGGCAACTCTGAATGAACTGAAGAGAGAGAATGAAGGTAATACTCTGTTTTCAATAATTGAAAATCATGTCTATTTTCATATCAACAAGACACATTGTTTTGTTGAATCACTTGTAGTTTAGAATCGCAACTACCAAGTAGTGTAACACAATTCTGCAATGCTTTTGAACAGCTTTAAGGATGACTGCACAAGCCTCAGAGATAAAGCTTGAATCTCTTCAGGCAGTGAATAAAGGTAAATAAAGAATTATACAATGATGTTCTTTAAAACCAAGTAGGCTATACAGCTGTTTTACCCTTCCTATCAAAAAACAAAAATTCTACTTATCTGTTCACAGCCAAAGAGGTTGCGTTTTCAGTTGGACTTTTGTCAGCTGGATCACAACAATTTGGACCCTTCAGTACACAGGAAAATCTGGTCTACAAAAAAATCTTCATTAACACTGGAAATGCATATGACTCAAGCACTGGTAATCTATGCAGTTCATAATTCTGTATATGTACAATGTGATGTACATGTTTACTTGTATCAAAGTAATAAAAAACACTCCTGTACAGTTCCTGAACACAAATGTTTGTGTGTCTTGCAGGTATTTTCACAGCACCAGTGAATGGAGTCTATTTCTTCAGATTTTATGTTCATTCTCACCCTGATAAACAAATGGCAGTCAGTCTCTATAAGAATTCTGAAAGGCAATGCTCTATTTTTTCGTTGAAGCCTCAGACCAACACTAATGCCAGCAATGGTGTTATTCTTACACTGAAGAAGGGTGATAAAGTTAACACACAGCTGTGGGAGAACAGCTGGTTGTATGATGACGAAAACAACTACACCAGTTTTAGTGGTTTTCTGCTTTTCCCCTCTTAAATGTCAGATTCTCTAGTCCACTTAATCAACTGTCACAAAAGTTCAAATAAAAAATAAGACTCAATGTGCATGTCTGAAGGTGAGATCTAAAGTCTTGGGTCTAAAAAAAAGTGAACAGAATAACTCCAAACTTAATAGCTGATATATGTATACATTAGGCAATTAGTGCATATTAATTAGCCATGGCCCATAAATAAGTAATGTTACATTAATATTACACCTTACATTTGTTTTGTTTAATGTTACTAAATTTAAAACAACTTATTCATATAGTGGTTTTTTATTTCTGTCTTAATGCCAACTTGCCAGAATGTTTTTTAAAGGTGACAACTGGCACAGATTTTTCCAGTTCAAAGGCAAATGAAAGCTAAGTTATTGATTTATTAATGTGCTTTTATCTGATTTATCTATGTGTCATTTTCATCAACCACAAAATAATTGTGTAACTACTGGCCAATGGGTATATCATAATCACTGTGTTGATTGCAACTGATTACAGTAATAAGGAATGAAGTAACTAGGTTGAAAATATAAATCCAGATGTTTGGTGACAAATAAAATAAATAAATAAAAAATAAAAATACGAATCCTTGAACTTTTATGATACAAAACAGTGAAATCTGTTAAAAATGAGTTATGTTGATTGTTTTTAAGAGCATTATGAGTTAACTCACTTCGGTCTGTCTTTCATAAGATTACCTTTATTCCATCTTCATTGAGACATAAGAGTTGTCATAACTGTTTACAATAAGTAATAAATCCAAACAAAAACAGGGTTCCCATGCATCCTGGAAATATCAGGAAATTAAAATTGTGATTTCCTGGAAAAGTAATTAAAATTAATACATAAAAATGTATAAAATGTATATAAAAAAAATAATAATACTAATAATCAAAAAAAAAAAAAAATCATGGACATTTCTACAACTGAATATGTCTTTTCTAGTTAAGCTGTCAGGTAGAAATTGTTTGAGGGCAGTCTCTACATTATAAAAAAAACAACTGGGAAACTCATGGTAATTCATTGGGCAAAAAGTGTGGGTACCCTGTAAAACTCATTAATTACTTAAAAGTTATCTAATCCGTTTCGTAGTTCGCACACCACAAGCCATT
This sequence comes from Myxocyprinus asiaticus, assembly GCF_019703515.2. NCBI lineage: Eukaryota > Metazoa > Chordata > Actinopteri > Cypriniformes > Catostomidae > Myxocyprinus > Myxocyprinus asiaticus. The sequence goes on from NC_059349.1 coordinate 38,961,027, forward strand.
CTGAGTCACAGTCAGTGGCATTCCATTCACCACTTTTGTGAAGAAATGTATAGTGCTCCCCATTAGCATTAGGCTAATTTTTTCCCATTTGGTAAAAGTGAGAGGTTCTCTACGAAATGCTCTTCTGTTTTTTTTTTTAAAGGCAGTGCATTGAAACTAGCACTTTATTATCAAATTTATTTCTTGGCAGGATGATTTTAGCCCCAGCATCAGTGCAGAGCTTCTGTGCGTTTTAAAAATGTGCCTCTTACTTTCTTGGACAAGTGAAATCCTAGGACTAAACAATATTTATAAAAAGATAATGTTTATATACAATATATATATTGTACATCTGAAGGTGTATGCTTAAATGTTTGAAATTAGTTTTGTAGACAAAAATATAATTGTCCCAACATAATAATTTATTCCATTATAAAACTAAAATTTAATAATAAATTGATGACTTGGACCAAATAATAAAGAAAAGCAGCCAATAAGTGCCTAGCATAGATGGGAACTCCTTCAATACTGTTTAAAAAGCATCCCAGGGTGATACCTCAAGAAGCTGGTTGAGAAAATGTCAAGAGTACATGTCTACAAATTCTAGGCAAAGGGTGACTACTTTGAAAACGCTAAAATATAACACAGTTTTGATTTATTTTGGATTTATTTAGTCACAACCTAATTCCTATAATTGCATTTATGTAATTCCATAGTTTTGATGACTTTACTATTATTCTAAATGTGAAAAAAATATATATAATAAAGAATGAGTAAGTGTTTCAAAACTTTTGACTGGTAGTGTATAATATACAGGTGCATCTCAATAAATTAGAATGTCGTGGAAAAGTTCATTTATTTCAGTAATTCAACTCAAATTGTGAAACTCGTGTATTAAATAAATTCAGTGCACACAGACTGAAGTAGTTTAAGTCTTTGGTTCTTTTAATTGTGATGATTTTGGCTCACATTTAACAAAAACCCACCAATTCACTATCTCAAAAAATTAGAATATGGTGACATGCCAATCAGCTAATCAACTCAAAACACATGCAAAGATTTCCTGAGCCTTCAAAATGGTCTCTCAGTTTGGTTCACTAGGCTACACAATCATGGGGAAGACTGCTGATCTGACAGTTGTCCAGAAGACAATCATTGACACCCTTCATAAGGAGGGAAGCCACAAACATTCATTGCCAAAGAAGCTGGCTGTTCACAGAGTGCTGTATCCAAGCATGTTAACAGAAAGTTGAGTGGAAGGAAAAAGTGTGGAAGAAAAAGATGCACAACCAACCCGAGAGAACCGCAGCCTTATGGTTGTCAAGCAAAACTGATTCAAGAATTTGGGTGAACTTCACAAGGAATGGACTGAGGCTGGGGTCAAGGCATCAAGAGCCACCACACACAGACATGTCAAGGAATTTGGCTACAGTTGTCGTATTCCTCTTGTTAAGCCACTCCTGAACCACAGACAACGTCAGAGGCATCTTACCTGGGCTAAGGAGAAGAAGAACTGGACTGTTGCCCAGTGTTCCAAAGTCCTCTTTTCAGATGAGAGCAAGTTTTGTATTTCATTTGGAAACCAAGGTCCTAGAGTCTGGAGGAAGGGTGGAGAAGCTCATAGCCCAAGTTGCTTGAAGTCCAGTGTTAAGTTTCCACAGTCTGTGATGATCTGGGGTGCAATGTCATCTGCTGGTGTTGGTCCATTGTGTTTTTTGAAAACCAAAGTCACTGCACCCGTTTACCAAGAAATTTTGAAGCACTTCATGCTTCCTTCTGCTGACCAGCTTTTTAAAGATGCTGATTTCATTTTCCAGCAGGATTTGGCACCTGCCCACACTGCCAAAAGCACCAAAAGTTGGTTAAATGACCATGGTGTTGGTGTGCTTGACTGGCCAGCAAACTCACCAGACCTGAACCCCATAGAGAATCTATGGGGTATTGTCAAGAGGAAAATGAGAAACAAGAGACCAAACAATGCAGATGAGCTGAAGGCCACTGTCAAAGAAACCTGGGCTTCCATACCACCTCAGCAGTGCCACAAACTGATCACCTCCATGCCACGCCGAATTGAGGCAGTAATTAAAGCAAAAGGAGCCCCTACCAAGTATTGAGTACATATACAGTAAATGAACATACTTTCCAGAAGGCCAACAATTCACTAAAAATGTTTTTTTTATTGGTCTTATGATGTATTCTAATTTTTTGAGATAGTGAATTGGTGGGTTTTTGTTAAATGTGAGCCAAAATCATCACAATTAAAAGAAACAAAGACTTAAACTACTTCAGTCTGTGTGCATTGAATTTATTTAATACACGAGTTTCACAATTTGAGTTGAATTACTGAAATAAATGAACTTTTCCACGACATTCTAATTTATTGAGATGCACCTGTATATAGTTGAAGTCTGAAGTTCACTATTTTAAGAATGTGAAATGTCAGAATAATAGTAGAGAGAATGATTTATTTCAGCTTTTATTTCTTTCATCACATTTCCAGTGGTCAGAATTTTATACACAATTTGTTAGTATTTGGTAGCATTGCCTTTAAATTTTTTAACTTGGGTCAAACGTTTTGGGTAGCCTTCCACAAGCTTCTCACAATAAGTTGCTCGAATTTTGGCCCATTCCTTCAGACAGAACTGGCGTAACAGTGTCAGGTTTGTAGGCCTCCTTGCTTGCACATGCTTTTTCAGTTCTGCCCACAAATTTTCTAGCGGATTGAGGTCAAGGATTTGTGATGGCCACTCCAATACCTTGACTTTGTTGTCCTTTAGCCATTTTGCCACAACTTTGGAGGTATACTTGGGGTCATTGTCCATTTGGAAGACCCATTTGCGACCGAGCTTTAACTTCCTGGCTGATGTCTTGAGATTTTACTTCAATATATCCACATAAATTTCCTTGCTCATGATGCCATCTATTTTGTGAAGTGCACCAGTCCCTCCTGCAGCAAAGCACCCCCACAGCATGATGCTCCCAACCCCATGCTTCATGTGTTCTTTGGCTTGCAAACCTCACCCTTTTTCCTCAAAACATAACAATGGTCATTATGGCCAAACAGTTCAGTTTTTGTTTCATTAGACCAGAGGACATTTCTCCAAAAAGTAAGATCTTTGTCCCCATGTGCACTGGCAAACTGTAGTCTGGCTTTTTTATGGTGGTTTTGGAGCAGTGGCTTCTTCCTTGCTGAGCAGCCTTTCAGGTTATGTCGATATAGGACTCATTTTACTGTGGATATAGATACTTGTCTACCTGTTTCCTCCAGCATCTTCACAAGGTCCTTTGTTGTTGTTCTGGGATTGATTTGCACTTTTCACACCAAACTATGTTCATCTCTAGGAGACAGAATGCGTCTCCTTTCTGAGTGGTATGATGGCTGCATGGACCCATGATATTTATACTTGCATACTATTGTTTGTACAGATGAACGTGGTATCTTCAGGCATTTGGAAATAGCTCCCGAGGATAAAACAGAATTGTGGAGGTCCACAATGTTTTTCTGAGGTCTTGGCTGATTTCTTTTGATTTTCCCATAATGTCAAGCAAAGAGGCACTGAGTTTGAAGGTAGGCCTTAAAATACATCCACAGGTACACCTCCAATTCAGTACTCCTCCTATCAGAAGCAAATCGGCTAATTATCTAAAGGCTTGACATCATTTTCTGGAATTTTCCAAGCTGCTTAAAGGCACAGTTAACTTAGTGTATGTAAACATCTGACCCACTGGAATTGTAATATAGTCAATTAAAAGTGAAACAATCAGTCTGTAAACAATTGTTGGAAAAATTACTTGTGTCATGCACAAAGTAGATGTCCTAAATGACTTGCCAAAACTATAGTTTGCTAATATTAAATCTGTGGAGTGGTTAAAAAATTATTTTGAATGATTTCAGCCTAAATGTATGTAAACTTCTGACTTCAACTGTATACACACTAATCAGCCACAACATTAAAACTACTGACAGGTGAAGTGAATAACATTTATTATCCTGTTACATATATTAGGCAGCAAGTGAACAGTCAGTTCTTGAATTTCATGTGTTGGAAATATGGGCAAGCGTAAGGATCTGAGCGGCTTTGACAAGGGCCAAATTGTGATGGCTAGACAACTGGGTCAGAGCATCTCCAAAACGGCAGGTCTTGTGGGGTGTTCCCGGGAATGCAGTGGTTAGTACCTACCAAAAGTGGTCCAAGGAAGGACAACCAGTGAGCCGGCAACAGGGTCATGGGCGCCAAAGGCTCATTGATGAGCATGGGGAGTGAAGGCTAGCTGGTCTGGTCTGATCCCACAGAAGAGCTACTGTAGCGCAAATTGCTGAAAAACTTAATGCTGGCCATGATAGAAAGGTGTCAGAACACACAGTGCATCGCAGCTTGCTGCGTATGAGGCTGCATAGCCGCAGACCGGTCAGGGTGCCCATGCTGACCCCTGTCCACCACCGAAAGCGCTTACAATGGGCACGTGAGCATCAGAACTGGACCAGGGAGCAATGGAAGAAGGTGGCCTGGTCTGATGAATCACGTTTTCTTTTAGATCATGTGGACGGCCGGGCTCGTGTGTGTTGTTTACCTGGGGAAGAGATGGCAGCACGATGCACTATGGGAAGAAGGTAGGCCAGCGGAGGCAGTGTGATGCTCTGGGAAATGTTCTGCTGGGAAACTTGGGTCCTGGCATTCATGTGGATGTTACTGTGACACGTACCAACTACCTACAGATTGTTGCATACCACGTACACCCATTCATGGCAATGGTTTTCCTTCATGGCAGTGGCCTCTTTCAGCAGGATAATACGCCCTGACACACTGCAAAAATTGTTCAGGAATGGTTTGAGGAACATGCCAAAGAGTTCAAGGTGTTGACTTGGCCCCCAAATTCCCCAGATCTCAATCCGATTGAGCATCTATGGGATGTGCTGGACCAACAAGTCCGATCCATGGAGGCCCCACCTTGCAGCTTACAGGACTTAAAGGATCTGCTGCTAACGTCTTGGTGCCAGATACCACAGGACATCTTCAGAGTTCTGGTTGAGTCCATGTCTCGACAGGTCTGTTTTGGTGGCACGAGGAAATTCTCACACTTATTTTGAAAAAAATTTTCAAGGTCAGTAAATCAAAAGTTTTTTAATAACTGTCCATTTAGGGAAAGGATAGTATTTGGGGTAAAAAGCCCCCCTGTTGCAGGTGCTAAAGGCCCTTTTTGTTTTTTAAGTGGGGGGAATATATTTGTTATAAAAAATTCAAAGTGGGCTCACATTGACTGATCCAATCACAATGGAGATTAATTTGTTTATAGAATACTTAAGATGTAATGAAAATATCAAATGTGATTGAGTTGAACAAGAAATTATGCACCCTTTTCTGAAGTGGTTATTTTGACTAAGCATTATCTTAATTTGTTACTAAAAAAAAGCATCTTGCTTTCTCAAAAGCATTTGCATAAGTTGACAAACTGTGTCCTTACTTTTGCCCCAGTATGTACACTGTATCAATATATCCCCCCTAAATGTATGCAGACCTTTAAATAAATATTTCAGTGAAGTGGTTACCCAGTGCAGAGTTCAATAACAAACGAAAACAAACTAAGATACTATATCATTTGAAACGTGGCAGTTTCAGATCTCAGTGTTTCTCAGTATATCAGTCTCAGGTTTTCTTAGAAAATCTCAGAATTTGGAATGATAAACAGACCTAATACGACATAATAAAATAGACCTGATTTATGAACTAATAATCTAGGTCATTCAGTCTTGAAACTGATAAGAAGTGAAAGGTTTCATAGGAGCTCAGTGTTTATCCAGTGCAAATGCACTGTTGAATGATTGCAAGAACACCAGCCGCTATCAAAACTTTAGCTCCTGTGAGAGATTTTTAGTTAAAAAGGGAAAGATTTTATAACACATTTCAGTAGTTTGTATGTTAATGTAATCTTGTATAGAAGGTGTAAACATATTTTTTTTTTATTTGGCTTTCTGTCCGTATACTGGAGGGCTTGGAGTCCTGATTACCCCCAACACCCCACCTCCCGAGGAGAATTGTAACAGGAAGCAGGTAAGCAGCGGATTATATACTCCTACTTGTGGGCCGTGATTTGTCAGATTAAAATTAACATGCTCCTCCCGAACCTCTGTTAATTAACTCCATTGTATACACAGTTTTGATGCCTCTATAATATAGCCTCTACATTCAGCATCTTTGCAATATCTGGGCCTGTGCATACTATGGTGAGTGCACAATCAGAATGGTGTAAAGCACTTAAGCACAAGCTTTTCATGTCATTTTTCAGCTCTAGAAGTAACATATGGTATTCCAAAAGGAAAACAGATGTTACAGTACAAGACTTAAATGGTAGCATCTTCAGTGGGGTAAAAATCTACCTCTTGTATTCAACAACCACAATTAAACTACCACTCACTTGAGTATTCACTTTAATTTGTGTTCACATTAAAAAGAATATTTAAAAATAGAGGAAATTACTCTAATGGCAGATATATTTGTATGCCTAAAGAACAAACAAGTACAACAAACAAGAGCCAGTGTTTGTGTAATTATTAATTAATGGCTTCTTTGTATTCTAACAATAATCATAAGTAAATTCATGAGTTTTTTTATGACATGCAGAAGTAAGAGGATTAGAGACTGTTAGCCATTAGAACTAAAGCATCATTATATGTGATTCATGTTTAAAACTCAATCATTATTTGTTTTGTAGTTCACACACAACTTTCCACTTAGCGTCACAAGGAACGTCATTCCATTCACCATTAGTGTGATGTACAGCACAGTCCTCTGCCCCTTTATAATCGTTCGGTTCATTTTTCTTCCATTTGGTGAAAGTTAGAGGTCGGTTGTTCAAATCCACAAAAGTCCCCTCTTTCACTTTGTCTGTTGTTCCAATCCATATATAGGTAGAACCAAGAGCAGCATGTACTGAAGATAACACTTTATTTTCATCTTCATTTGTTGGGAGGACAATTTTCCCCTTAGCATTAGTGCAGAATCTTGATCCATCATCAAAATTTGCCACCAGCCCATCAGCCACATAGTATTTGTCTCCAACACTCTTAAATATCCAAAATCTTGAAGCTTAACATAAATGAAAATTTTAAACAGTAATGTATTACATTTCAGTATTTGTCACAACAATAAACAAATATAGTTTTTTTTAGAAGTAACATACCTTTCTCTATTCCACTGAGTCTGTCTGTTATATGTTGGACCTCTGATTTAAGATTTGTAATTAATCTGTTGCCAGCGTCAATGTCTGTCAAATAAATCCCAAAACATACAATGAGGCAATGACTTATTGGGATATGGCTTAATAAAAATTTTTATTCACAGTTAAAAATGTATTCAACATCATGCAGTTTAAAGGAAGTCATATTTCTGTCCAACTTTCCTTTATGTTCTATAAACCTTAAAACTTAAGAAATCACAAGTTAGAAAAAAAAAGAGAAAATAAATAGAGCTATATCACAGCAATGTCTTAACTTTGAAACATTCTTGGTAGCTACAGTGACAATTTGAATCATAACTTGAGATTAGTTTACTTTTTTCTATGAGAGTGAGTCTGCTGGTTAGACTTCTAATGTCGGATTGAAGATTTTTAATTAAACTGATGTCAACAGCAACAGCAGCACCTGTAAAAAAGTCCAGAATGATACAGTGAAGTAACACTTCGAATAGGAAAACGACACAACTGGAATTCAGCCATCAACATAGTCTGTGTGTATTAGAAGGTGTAAGCATTCACTTCACATCTAAATTATTCCTTTATTGTGTCTTTACGGGGTTATTTTTAATCTAGTAAGGAAAAATAATACACTAGAAAATGTTTCTTGGTCATTTGACATGAGTTATTATTATTTATTTTTTTAATCTGTTATTTAAAAGAATACAATTCTTTAGCCCAAAAAATCTTATAAATCATATATATATATATATATATATATATATATATATATATATATATATATATATATATATATATATATATATATATATACATATTAAGATTTTTTGCCTTGTATTTTTTTTATCACTGCAATGTGTCTGGACATTTTACTTTTACCATTCCCATTGTTTTTAATGATGATTCTCATTACCGTATCAGTCTTTTTTTTTTTTTTTTTTTGCATTGGTGTAAAATGTGCATAACTCTGATGAAAATAACGTCACAATGTAAAAAATCTAATGTAGGCTTCATTTTTTGTATGCAAAATGTAATTGTTTATTTATTTATTTTGATGTTTGAGTTAAATAGCTACGGCCAGGACCTTTCCTTGACAGGTTTTGTGAGAATCATCCTTACAGAGAGTGGGGGGATTTTAGTTTTCAAAAATGAAAATTCTCTCATCATTTACTCACCCTCATGCCATCCCAGATGCGTATGACTTTCTTCTGCTGAACACAAGTAAAGATTTTTAGAAGAATATCTCAGCTGTAGGTCCTTACAATGCAAATGAATGGTGGTCAAGTGTCTGAAGGTCTAAGTGTGGACGAGAAACATATCAGTATTAAAGTCCTTTTTACTATAAATCTACACTTTCACATCTGAAAGTCACATGTGGTGCCGGTTTAGTTTCACTTTCACATCTGAAAGCGAAAGTGAAAAAGGAGATTTATAGTAAAAAAGGACTTAAATATTGTTGTTAAATATCTGTTTCTTACCCACACCTATCATATCGCTTCTGAAGATATGGATTTAACCACTGGAGTCTTATGGATTACTTTTATTTGCTTTTATCTGCTATTTGGATCTTCAGATTTCTGGCCACCATTCACTTGCATTGAAAGGACCAGCAAAGCTGAGATATTCTTCTAAAAACCTTTGCATGTGTTTTGCAGAAGAAAGAAAGTCATACAATTCTGGGATGGCTTGAGGGTGAGTAAATTATGAGAATTTTCATTTTTGGGTGAACTATCCCCAAAGTCTTATTTCAAACGTTTATTCATTTTCTTTTACCTGGTGGGCCTGGATTCCCTTTCACTCCTTTGAGGCCGATGGCACCTACTGGTCCCATTTTCCCTGGAGGTCCCTGTGCACCAGTACCTGCAGAGAGAGAGTGCTAAGTAATGTTAATCTACCTCCACCTTTCAGGAAAAGGAGACCTGACACCAAATTTCTTTCTCTATGGATGATGTGGTTTTTATTTCATAAAACTGCCTTGAACTGACTTTATTTAACCCAAATAGTGAACAGTACTACACACTATCAAAGAAAAACACCACATAGACGTATCCAGAAACAAACAAAGAAACCTGGATCTCCTTTCTCTCCTTTTGGTCCAGGACCCCCATCTCTTCCATCCCTGCCAGGGTTGCCGTTGTGTCCCGGCATGCCTGGCAGCCCAGCAAAAGTCGGACAGCTGGTCTCAGAGGCTGCTATTAGATGCAGCCCAAACTGCATTAAGAGCAGCGCAGCACAAAGGTAATGCTTAAACATTACCATCTGGTGTTGACTGTGGAAATAGCAAGGTTTTTGTTTCAGCAAGGTTTGAGGTGCTCAGATTGTGGGGCAGATGTAAAAAGTACAGATGTCAGCAAAAGCTATAACAAAAATATCATTATAGTGAAAATTACTTTGGGGTGTAGAATTCACAAAACATCTGACTTTAGAGGGTTTTGAACTAGGTGTTTAAAATAAACAAAACCGCTGCAAGAGAAAACACACATTTGCGCAATTGGACTTTTGGCTCCATATCTTATGGTTGAGATAAACTGTAGCCCTTGTGACAACTTTCCCTTGTGACTTCTAGCCCAGGTCTCCCCTAATAATCTTTCATCTCTAAATGTACAAATAACATTTGTTTCAGCTGTATTATATTTTTTCAATAAGCTAGCTAAGAACTTTCACACATTCTACTCTATAAAAGAGACATTCTTGATGTAGCTCATAAAGCTTAGAGAGTGGTTTCTTTTCTTTTTTAAACAAATAACTTAAAATAATACAAATAAAAACATTATAAATGTGCTTAAAATGATATAAACAGCCTTACCTAGGCATATAAAATTTGCCAACAAGACAGATGCCGAGTTCGATAGGGAGCAACAAGTGAGGATATTTGTGCGCACCAAACTTTTCACCAGAGTACAACAGGAGGGCAAACTTTAAAAATGTTACGTAATCTCACCAGCTTTTTGAAGTCAGTACGTAATTTGTGTCATATTTGTGTGAAATGAATCACACACTCTCTGATTCATGACAAATAATCATAAGAGATAAATAGTGTAATTTCTAAAATGGTGCTCACTGTTTGTAAAACACATATTTTGTTTAAAAGTTTTACATTTTAAAATGTTTACAAAGGTTTGAAAAGTTGAATGAACCACAGGGCATAAATCTTCTCCATCTTAAATTTGTTAACAGTTTTATTGTTGATGTGTTTTATACATTCCACCTTTGCTACCTTTTCTTTCTCAAAGACAACCGAGAGAACACACTGCCAGTGTGATGTTGCAATGATATTTGCATTTACAGTTACTCATTTGTCACACAACTTTATACAAAGTGACTTACAAGTGAGGAATACAACACGTGTACTCAAATCAAGCATGTATAAATTTATGTTCTAGCTTGTAAATATTATTTAGGATTGTTTGCCATCTTTACAATGCATCATCCTGTATCAATCAAAAAGTTATTAAAAAAATTAGCAAATTTATTTGCTAATTTGAGTAAATTTCACAAGTAAAATAAAATAAGTAAATTTTACTTAACTTTTCAAAGCTGATGCCACAATGCAGAAAAAAAAACAGAAAAAAAAAAACAGACAGAAATTACAGGGTGAGACTCTAAACATCCTCAGTGCAAAGCATACACATCACACACACACACACACACACACACACACACACACACGCACACTTACACACAATAATGAACTAATGAGACTTTAAAACAATGCTTTTTTTTACATTTGTCAAATAAAACCAATAAATTACGTGTAAATATACGTGATTGCAATGCAAAATACATTTTTACTATAGAAAGTTTGAAATTGCTAAATGTTTACTCTGTTTCTTCTGTTTTATATTCTTACTATACTCTTGAATTTTCAGAAATTTGCTGTTAATTTCTGTTTCTTGATGTTAATTTTCTTTACATTATTATGCATTTACCTTGAGTTATTACATTTTTATGTTTGAAATAAATTATTGGTAGAAAAACGCTTATTCTGTGTCTTCTCTTTGTAACACCATGGTCAGGTTTGATGACAAGCATAATGACATAAACTGCAAAAACTGACATTTCAAATTCATTTTAAAATGCTAAACTTTGACAAATAATACTTTGATAATGTCTAAATATGTATCCAAATGCATATCTTGTAATAAAATATAAAATTAGGTTACAACAAGCCGACAGACTACACCGTAGGTGGCTACAGCGATCTACTGGCTGTTACTGGCATGACATGGTTTTCAAGTCATGTTATTTATATTTTGTTCCCCAAATGGCAGCAATCTGCCTCCAATTTATGTCACATTCTCACAGTTTCTTCATGTTTTAACTTATAGAAGTGTAGGTTTTTTTTTTTTTAAATGTGCTTATTTGTATATGCAAATTAATGGTACAATTTAGAAATTTACATGTAAATAAGATTGAAATCCCAAAAGAAATGCATCATTTTATTGTTCTTCAAGGAAGAACCAAAAATGGTATTATTATCATCATAAAAAGGGTTACACATCTAACACTTCTGGTCAAAAATGGCCACGAATACCAAGGAAGGTGCCATTTTTGAATACCATAGGAGGGTTAAAAGGATGGCTTAATTCAGTGCCACATTGCTTGAGTAAAATGTACAAATAAAGAGTGAGTAAAATTTCCTTGAAACAGACTATTGCAGAGTAAACTTTAATTAAAAATGTCTAATTGAAGCCACCAATAATTGTGTAGCCTTTACTAGAAAATATGGTCTGTTAAATTTACTAAAAATTACTTTGTGGAAATTGTTTCCTTGGTTTTTTAAGTAAACCCCACTTCAAAATGTATTCAGTGTGCCTTTTTTTAATAAACAAAGGACAAGTTGAAATAATTTTTTGTGGTAATAAATATTATGTCTCAAATGCTGTCGATTGACCTAAATTTGTATTGAAACCAGAACATTCCTTTAAGGCAATCATTCCAGGTCAACTTTAACACCACTGTGTACCCGTCAGGCAATGGATGCATAAAATGGTCTAAATAAGGAGATGAAGACATCTGATGTTTCAAATAAATTTCTACATCTGTATGCACTGTAAATAAAGAAAATTGCTGATTCAACTCATTATATTTAGCAGCTTTGTTGTTGTTGTTGTTGTTTTGTTTTATTGACTTCATTAGAAAAGTTTATCTAACAAATGAAGTAGTAGTCTGAACTGATTGATTTAAGCTGTAAAAACTTCAGCTTAGTTAACTGAACTTAATCAGTTAAGTTATCTGAACTAAATTGAATGTTGTTATGAAATCTACACTTTAGTTCATTGAACTTTAAGGACTGCTGCTGTATAGTAGGGATGGGTGGATCGATCCTAAAGTTATCGATACTTCCGATACCGATGTTGTATCAAAAATATCGATCCTCACACAAAAATATCGATTCTAAAAAAATATAAACTAGGGATATTATTATTTGGTTACCATGAACATGAACAATAATCGTAAGCTTCAAAGTGAAACAAAAAGGATTAGGCTATATTAGCAAATATTTGTGCAAGATGGGGACTGTTTCTTCTTCTGCTCATCTTAACATAAATGCTGAAATACACAAGCAAACAAGTGCTTGCACAATGCTCGTTCAAACAAGAGGGATCAGTGCCTTGTAGAGATAATGATAGAAAATCAGAGAAACAGCTTCTGTAGTAAATTCACACTCAAATAAAAACATTTCTAAAGGTGACTTTTCTTAAAATGAGTTTGTGTGTAATTGTTGTTAATAAGTAATTAAAAAAATAGTTAATCATGGTTTTACTAAAGTAATATTGTAGAAGTAACCATGGTTAATTGTGTGGTAACTATGGTTTAAATACTATGGTTAAACTATAGTTACTGTAATGAAACCATGGTTAATTTGTGTAAGGGTAAAGAAAACAGAAGTCTAATAATTTTATGTTAAGGCTCACAAATATAAAAAAAAAAAATGACTTGAATTATGACTAAAAATAATATTTTAAATTACCCATTTTATCCCAAGAAATCACAAAAAAAAAAATATATATATATTATTAGAAGCATCGGTATCGACGATATAGGACATGAAATTATTGGTATCAGATCAAAAAGTAAATAAGTGCATCAAAACATGAACTGTCCTGCTTATGGTGGGGTTCCAGGCACTCCTGGACACAATGGTTTACCTGGTAGAGACGAGAGAGATTGTAAAGACGGAAAAGACGGAGCCATTGGACCCAAAGGAGAGAAGGGAGAACCTGGTTAGTGTATAATAGAGTGAATGAGAGCAGTGAGTTTATTTGTGGAAAATAATGTGTGATGGAGAAAGATGGAATTGTGGCAACTTTTCAGAATGGGCTAAAACTCTGCAATGATATTGGTGGAACAATTGTTCTGCCAAGAAATGCATAGAAAAATAAGCATTATTAAAAGTGTTAGTAGCCAGTGGTTTAAGTGCTAGAAAGCCATACACTGGTATTACAGACGGAGAAATAGAGGGACAATTTGAGGACATTGAAGGGAAGCCCTTGACTTATACTGTCTGGGGTACTGGTCAGCCTGATAATTATAATGGATTACAACACTGTGGTGTCATAGAGGACAATGGTTTTTGGGACGATGGCAGTTGTGATGATATACATCCTATCATATGTGAAACAGACAGCAAATAGAATGTATTCAGGGTAAACATTTCTCTTTTTTATCACCTCTGACAATCTTATTTGTAAAAAATAGGAATCAAATAAAAATTTAAAAATTGAAATCAAGTTTAAAACACGTGTCAAGTTCGTAGAAATGTAATCATTGTGTCCAATTTGATTTAATAAAGTTTTGAAAAACATTTATAGCATTTTCTGCCCCAATATTTTCTTTTATTTAAAAAAATGCCATGTGGTGTAACCATCAAGTATGGTATTATAGTACTTCCCTTGCACCTTGAATATGACACAACTTAATCATTAATTTCAAGAATATTTTATAACTTAAGTAGAAAGGCACTCAATCTCCAGTATACAAAATTGTTTTCTTGGGCAACAAACATTTAAAAGCCAACGCATATCGGCAGACTACCCGCCTTCTTCATGGCATGATAAGAGAAAACAAACACCAGTATCATATTTACGTGATCCTCAGCTGGCAACAACCAAGGAGCTTCAATCATTAATCAATCATTCAGTTTACCACAGAAGGGAGTATATTCACATCCACAAAACAAAATGACAAAATGGCTAAACTCTCTCCCATTATTTTTTAGCTAGTGTAAGAAAGTGTTTAAACACTTTTTTATATGGTAACTTTAAACACTTTTTTTAAATTATTATTATCCTTTTTTTCTTCTCTCTCTCTCTCTCTCTCTTTTTTTTTTTTTTTTTTAACTATCATGATTTTTCAAGAATATCAATAAGTTTCTTTGGGTTACACCACATGACCTGAACAAAATGTGCCTTTTCAAACTTGAGCACAGTCTGGATGGTCTAAAGGGGTTCTCTCTGTTTTATGTTTTATTTTATTTTTTGTATTTTTTATCAACATAAACAACACAAAGGTTACCTACATGTTGGTTACACTACATGACTTTGATTTGGTTGACAGAAGATTTTCAAATATAAATAATTTTAAAACAATTGTTTCACTGCTAATTTTTAAAAAAGAAAAATTTATAAGATTATTTTGCATTACTGATGCCAACATTCCTTTTTTTTTTTTTTTTTTTTTTTTTAGCTTTTAATGAGACTTACATTTTTCTTTTTACTGTCTCTAACACCACATGACATTTTGGATTTTAAGCCCAGAACAAATATCTAAATGACGTTGAACTTAGAAATGAAAAACATGTTCATCATAGCAGAGTTATTTAAGAGATTATTTTGTGTGAACTGCATTTTTTTTTATACATTTCTGAGTGATTTAAAAGATCTTGACAATTATTATTATTATTATTATTATTATTATTATTATTGTTGGGTCATGCCATTCACTAATATACACACGTTTTACTAACAAATCTGGGAGGTAGGAAGCGTTTATGAATCCGGAATGAGGACTGAATGTGACAATATTAAAAATAAATAAATCAATAAATATATTTGCCATAAAAAAAAAACTCAGTGAACTCAGAAATTAAGAAATAAATTTTTAATCTGACATAAATGACTATTTATTCATTTATCTCCTTTTTTATATTTATGCTATATTGTATTTATTTATTTCCACATTTATTTATGTCCTTATTTATGTATCCATTTATGTATTTTCACATTTATTCATTTCCATGTTTATTTATTTATACATTTGAGTATTTCAACATTTCTTTGTCCAGATGGTAAAGGGGGGGGGGGGGGGGGGTTCTCCTTCAGGTATAGCAATCAAGCTCAGAGTGCTCCAGAGTGATGCTTGGAGGCCCACAGTGACATCTTGTGGTTAAGTCAAATATGTCAAATATGTGACAAAATCTTTTGGCACTGTTTAAGTCATTTCATATCAGGGTAACTGTATGCACCAAGGGCAGCGTTTCCCAATCGGGGTGCCCTCTGGTGAGATCAGGGGTGCCGTGTGAAAAATCCTTCAAACATTTAAAAAAATCCAAAAGTGCTTATAAAACATATTAAAAACCGCATTATCATACATTTCTCAATAGTAACAACTAATAATAATAATAATAATAATAATAATAATAATATTATAACTGCCGCTGCGTCCCTCTCGCTCGCGCGCAGCATTCCGCATCTGACAGGACTCATTGGACCATTTACAAACGCACAGTGAGCCAAAGAAGCACTTTGCTATACAATGTCTCTGCAAATGAGCGACACAATAAACAATTGCTTCTGTTTGTAACGGAACTGTCTACAATGCAAGCGCGCAACATCGGAGCGATCGTTTTGCCTCGTCACATCGTCTTGCTCGCTCATATATTTGGCTGCTTTGATGATGTGAATTAGTCATTATAATAATAATTAGGCCTGTTTAACGATTTACATAAAATAAAAACTATATTATTAGTAATATACATGCATAATATTTAAAATATCATCTTATTATCTATCTTATATTATTATCTATTTTTCATAACATCATAACTGATTTAGCTGCAAGGTCCCCTCTTTCAGGATTTCATTAAAATGTTCGGTACATTTTGTCAACTTTAAACTGGAGAGCATTGACTTATTAAACGGATACCACCACTCTTAAAGGAACAGTTGACCCCAAAATGAAAACTCTGTCATCAATTACCTTCATATTTTTGCAAACCCATATGGCTTAAATTCATTCGTGGAACTTAAAAGAAGATGTTTGGCAAACTGTTAGTCTCAGCCACCATTCACTTTCATTGGATGGAAAAAAAGATGAATGAAAGTGAATGGTGACTGAGAGTGGGACTCCTTTTGTGATCCAGAGAAGAGAGAATTTCTATGGGCTTGAAAAAACATATGGTTGAGTAATCATGACAGAATTTTCATTTTTAGGTGAACTATCCTTTTAACTATCTGTAAAAGTATTTGTTAAAGGTATTTGCCAAGAACAACAATATAAATGTAAATCAGCACATGATTGCATGTCTTGCTGGAAAACAAATTACTGAATAGAAGGATCATAATGTAGGTTGTACACTAAAAACAAATAATTCCATCTGAATAAAACTAGAGGTGAGAATTGAGGTAAGTAGTAGTCCCCTGGGAGATTTAGATAAGATTGTTGTTAAAATTGCTGTCCATCATTTTGACAGATAAAAAAGAAACAAGAAAACCATTTAGTGCTTCAGTTTTCATTTGAACCATCTTTACATTACTTTGAGGGTTACCAGATTCCTGCTTGTGGAAAAAAGGACAACCCCCTCCCAGCAAAAAGGAAATTGATGTATCCTTACCTAGGCGCAGATCAATGCGAATTAGAGTGTGCATCCGCATCTGTAACTTGTCACCTTGTACTTTTCGCTGGCAGCAATTTTTCTGTGTGCGCTTGTCTTTCAAGAGTTTATCGTAAAATGCAGAGCAGTCCAGTCCAAAATTAAGACGTACGAAAAGCATTGCCTTTATGACTGTTACACTGAGTCGAGATTTATCCGGTGTCCATGCTGTGTTCATTAATGAGAACATGCTCCACAGATGCTGATGTCCCAGGCAGGCATAAAACAAACTCCATGACTTTGGCTAAGACTCCGAATTTGATGGTCTTTCTCTCCTGCTCAAGAAAAAAGTCTGTCCATCTCTCAGACATGGCCATTTTGTTCATGTTCCACTCAGTGATGCGACGAGTGACAATGTTTTTCGCGCAAGCCCACTCATCAAAGTGCATGGTTTCGTCAATCAAACTGAGAGTGGGGATTCTGGAGTAGAAGTGTTCCACTCTGGAATGTCTCTCAGTAGGGCCCACTCAAGTTTTTCTGTGTTCTCCAATAAGTGGCCCCAATTTTGGAGGTAATCCACCAATGCTGATGTGAAGTTTCTCACTGCACAAAAGAAATCATCCGCTTGCATGTCACCAGCTTCAACCAGGGCATCCAATTGCTTTTTAATGTCAGAGGGTATGAATGATTCCTCCAGCCTGGCCTGCAAGACGTTTCTCAGGTCATGAATGAGCAAAGCCACTTCTGTGGCTGATACATGGTCTTGCTCTACTATCTCCAGTGCACGGGTAAAAGTGGCTCTTTGCTTGAGTGCAAAGGCCTTTTTTCTTGATAAAGAAAGTATGCACACAGGCCATTGAAAATGTGTAGTATTCTTTCAAGAGCTGGATCAAGAGAGAGGAAACATGTGTTGCCATGCTGCAGTAATTTCTGATAGTCCAGCTGCACAAAAGCGAGTAAGTTGCATATGACAGATTCAGATTTGGTGCGGGCAGAAGAAAATTTTGGATAATAAAATTTCTTGATCAATTTTGCAGTGCAGTCAGCCGACTGAAAACTATGGCCATGCACAACAGAATGATAAGCAAAAAGTCCTTCATTTGCATGCACCTTGTCAGAATTGGAACTTTGCTTCACAAAAAAATAGCTAACACTTGGTGGCACACTTACTTTTAGCAGCATCCACAAGTTTTTTTGGATGTCGGTGCAGCCTCCATGGGTGATGGAATAGAGAGCTCCACAAATCTCACCTCACTTTACTAGGTCTGTAACTCCATTTTTTTATTTTTTATTTAAACTGTTTTTGAAGATCCTCATTAAATGTACATGCATGCTTCCTTTAAATTTTTTCAGCTGCAATTTCATCTGTGTGCTCTTTCAAACTGACTCTTCAATTTGTTAGTTCAGTCACTAACTGGACATTTATTGATAGGGGATTGTAATTGGATAGTTTAATCACAGTGTGATTTTAATGGTTTTACAAGCCATATCCTTGGCTACCTTTGATTAGAATACGTGACTGAGAAAGCCACTTAGGCGATAGAGAAATTTTAGGAGAGGGGAAATATGGGACAAAACACGATTTTTTCAGAATAAGTCAGGACACTAGAAAAAGTACTTAAATATGGGACAGTCCCAGGAAAAACGGGACATCTGGCCACCCTAGTTACTTTACTTTCTCTCACTCTCTCGCTGTGTGTGTGTGTGTGTGTGTGTGTGCCAGTGTCCGAGCCAGGATAATTTACCCAAGGGGGCATTTGATATTTCGGAGGGGGCACAGATCTACCGCTTGCAGTCTGAAAGGCAACGCAAGTCTTGGCTTTGATTGATATGCACTTGCATAAGCTCAAATTATACATCACCAAACGTTCAAAATAAACAAAATCTATTCAAATGAAAAGCTTTACAGTTACAATTTTTTGTATGATAATTTTTCTATGTAAACAAGCACCAGTGCAGCTTCTATCTACTTGAATGGGGAAAAGACCAAAATCTCCAAAACAGTTGGTCAAGATTACGATCAAATAAAATTTTTCAAATCAGCAGTAAAATCTGACTACACTGGAATCATAAATTGTGCTTCTTTACCTCAGATTACGCTAAAAAAACTAAATTTTCCCGTCTTGTATAGCTAATGTGCATGCGCGTTCTGGAGTTGAGTGACAGGGGATGTCTATGTCTTAAAGGTGATTGGCTCTTTTACCTGTGCCCTATACACTTGGTATTAATATGCGTTTTGGGTGATCCAATCACAAGTGGATGGGCGAGACACATCACCGTTTACAACTGGTGTAATATAATATGCATCTCTTTTGAACACTTGTTTTTGGATTTTGAGGTGAGGGTCTCAAATGTAGAACAAAAAGTGCATAGTTTGACAATTATACTTGCATTTAACCCAAGCGTAAACTTGACGTTTAGAGCAGAATCATCAGCTAGTAGAATACCTGTATTAACTGAGCTTCAGGTGTTCGTGCTTCTCATCTGTGTCACTGCATGGTGATAATCAGGCACACTGAAGAAATTCTGTGAAGTAGCCTTGTATGTGTATGCGTTTTTTTTTTTTAACTTGTTCGATTGGGCAGTTATTTCTTTTTAAAGACACATAGACATTTAAAAATCTTGTTTTAGAGCAGTGTTTGAATGACAGATTAAACATTCACCTTAGAACTCCTTGGTTTGATCAGATTTGCGCTTAAGTAAAATCAAATGTCATATATATGCCAACATAATGGATGCTACACCCTTGGATGTTGCCCCAATATTAATGAAATGAAAACAAGAAAGACTAAAGAAAGACCATGACTGAATTTACAACTCAGTCCACCAAAATGACAATAAAGATTTTTTTTTTCTAATGCAACCTCATTCAATAAAGTTAATTTATTCCCTATTTGACTCAACCGCAAGATGTCACTGTGGACTTCGAAGCTTCACTCTGGAGCACTCTGCGCATGTGTGACGTATACTCAGACTCAAGGATGATGTTTGAACCCAAGCTGGTGTTTGACATACAGACAAAGACAGCAAGTAAGTGATGACGTGACAGTACTGGGTTGCAGTGGTGATAGTTTACATGATGAAGACTAATGCTGATAGAGATGGTGACTTTTCTTGAGGTGGAGGATTTGCAACAACGAAGCTTGCATTGAGGAGTTGGACACTGGAGTCGCTGGAGAGGAAACGTTTGGAGTAGAAGAGTCACTGGAGAGGAATCGTTAACGCTGGAGATACAGGTAAGGGAGTCTGTACACGAAGTTGAGACCAGACACAGAATGGAAGGGGAGTGAGTTTTATATAGAGGGGTTGATTGACGCAATGACTGGAGGCAGGTGTGGGTGATCAGTACTCAGGAAAGTGAGAGGGTTGAGTGAAATTGGTAGGTGGGTCAGAAGGATCCGTGACACTACCCCCCCTCCACGGAACGCTCCAGAGGGACGTGCTTCCCGACGCCATGGCTGACCCAGTCCACGTGGAGCCGGACGATCAGGATGTGCGTCGTGGAAGTTGGGGAGTAGGGTCGGGTCCAGGATGTCGTCTCGAGGAATCCAAGATCTCTCTTCTGGACCATAACCTTCCCAATCTATGAAGTATTCGAGACGACCCCAGTGGCGTCAGTCCGTCCTCCAAGACAAGCAGCTGGGGGGGGGGGGGGGGGTCATCAACAGGATCAGTTTCTGAGGAGAGAGGGGTGGTAAGGTTTTAAACAGTGAGACGTGGAAGGTGGGATGTATGCGATATTGGGGAGGGAGTTGGAGCTGGTAAGTGACTGGGATGATCTGTCTGGTGATTGTGAAGGGACCAATGTAATGGGGACTTAGCTTTTTGCAGGGGAGATGCAGCCTGATGTCCCTTGTGGAGAGCCACACCTTCTGCCCAGGTTGGTAGGTGGGAGGAGAAGATCTTCGGGTATCGGCGTGGAATCTCTGGCGGCGCAGGTGGTGGTGCGCTAAGTCCAAAGACTGCAGGTAAGTGATGACGTGACAGTACTGGGTTGCAGTGGTGATAGTTTACGTGATGAAGACTAATGCTGATAGAGATGGTGACTTTCCTTGAGGTGGAGGATTTGCAACAACGAAGCTTGCATTGAGGAGTTGGACACTGGAGAGGAAACGTTTGGAGTAGACGGGACACTGGAGAGGAAACGTTTGGAGTAGACGGGACACTGGAGAGGAAACGTTAATGCTGGAGATACAGGTAAGTGAGTCTGTACACAAAGTTGAGACCAGACACAGAATGGAAGGGGAGTGAGGTTTATATAGAGGGGTTGATTGATGTAATGATTGGAGGCAGGTGTGGGTGATCAGTACTCAGGGGAGTGAGAGGGTTGAATGAAACTGGTAGGTGGGTCAGAAGGATCCGTGACAGCATGATTGCTATGCCTAAAGTAGAAAACACTCCCCCCATTACCATATGCACAAAGAAATGTAGAAATATATAAATGTGGGAATAAATAGATATGGAAATATCTAAATATGGAAATAAAAATATATATATAAATCAATGTGAAAATAAATAAATACAAAAATGCATTAATAAGGAAATAAATGTATAAATACAGTACACCTTTTTTCTTTTTTACATTTCTTTGCAAATATATTTATCTGTTTTAACATTGTCATATTCAGTCCTCCATACATTTTATGCGCAAATTACTCCGAATTGACTCATATATTTACAAAAGTTTCAAGAATGAGGCTCATTGTGTTGATCACATTCCTGAGTGGTGGGTCAGTTTTTCAGAATATCAGATTGAACAATAACATAACAATAGTCAGTGGTTAGATCTTCAACTCATGATCTCTTCTGTCTTTGGAAATGTGGAGAACTTTGGTCTGTGTTTATGCTGATCACTCTAAAGACTCAAGCAGTTTCCCCAAACACAATCCTGAGAAGTTGTGTTTTTCAGAGCATCACATTACTGTAAGAATAACAAGAAAGGATTCCATATTTAAAGCAAAATGACCCTCCTCTCTCCAGTCAGTGTGATTTCAGTCTTGGGCATCGGACATTTGTGGTCACCTTAGCTCTTCTAATAAACTGTATGTACTGAATGTTATTTGAAAATAGCTGACAATAAATGCAGTATATCTACAAAAGAAAAAACAGTAAGAGTTAACTACAAGAAAGTGGCATGAACTTATTCAGTGAAGAGATGTAAATGGATGATAACATCCACCTGGACCAAATGACCCAAGACTTAGTGAAGAAAAGTTTAATGATTTGAATTAATGATGTAAGAAACTACCTGCTGAGTAGCATATGCTGTAAAAATTTGGTTATTGAAATGGTCAAATTAAAATGTTAGATAGACATTTAAATTACAGTACATTGCATAATATAGTGAAATAATTTATTGTCAAACAGGTTCAAAACTGATGCATTTCATTTTTGTTAACAAAAAGACTGTGTATGTAACTTGTCTCTGTCTGCCTTCCCAGGTCACAGATATGTCCTGTTTACAAATCTCACTAATCTGAAGCATTGCTCTGCATTCTCATGAGACTAATGAAGTTGGCTATTGTGGATGTTTGTTTACAGTAATACCACACTATATTAAAAGAGAATCGCAATCACTTTTATCCGCCAGTGTCAGGTACAGGAATTTGTTCTTGTTACATTATTGCAAGGGGAACTACACACATTCACAGTTAAACAGTGGAACAAGGAGACATTACAATATATAGTATATACAAGAAAACAAAATTTTTTACAAGGAAACAGGAAAATCTC